>NC_037302.2:13127456-13427978 GCF_000002775.5 Populus trichocarpa | reverse complement strand
CGGAATTCCTTTTGGTTGTCAAACAGGTTTATTTTATATTTTGCCCCCTTGATTTCTGTATTATCTCAATTTCACCCAAAACTTCGGTAGCCTTTCCAATTGCTACCTTCCATAGTTCCATTTCCATCCATTTTCGTCCAAATTTTAATTTGGAACCCTGTAAGAATATAGGTAAATTTTATTTTCCCCCCCTGAGGTTTTTGAAATATCTAAATCTCACATAAGAAATATTAAAAACTGATAAAATTTCTTTAAAAGAAACAGAAAAATCAGTTAAATTTTTTTTTTTTCTAGGAAAACAAATTACATGTTCAATATATGAGAATGAATTTATAGAATCCTATAAACAAGATAGGTAAATCTTGATTTATTTCATCCATGGTTTTTGAAATACATAAATCTCACCTAAATATACTAAAAACTTTAGAAATTAAAAAAAAGTCTTTAAAAAATATATATATTTCTTGAAAAACAAATTGAATAAGGTTGTCACACATGACTTTAATTCTTAATTTTATCATTGTGCATTTCTCTTCAAGTAATTTTCTTCTATAAAAAATTTATAATTTCTTAAATAAATTAACTCAAACACTAACCTAAATAGACTAAAAAACTTAAAAATAAAGAAAAAACAAACTAGAAAAAATAAAATTATTAAGTATGATATTTAATTTCTTATGCTAAACAGAAAACAAATAAAAATAATTAAAAAACACAAATAATTTTTTTAAATTTTTTTTATCTCGCATCAGTATTTCCGAATTAAAAAGAACTTCTTCTCAAGTTTAATTTATTTTTTTCTTGATCCAATAAAAAATTATATATATCAAACCTGTAAAATATATATTCTAACCATAAGCCATAAACTAACATGTAATTCAGCAAAAGAACTCCAATCTTGATTGCAATCACCATTGACCTCTCCTTTCCGTTTTCATTTCTACAAAATTTAAAAGATAAAAATAAAATAAAATCAACCCTTGTTTTTTAAAATTAGGGTGAGCTAAAAACCGAAAAATCGATTGAACCGAGAAAATCGAAAAAAATATAATCGAAAAAACCGAACCGTAAAAAAAAATCGATTAAACCGATTAAAATTTTGAAAAAACTGACCGGTTCGATTCGGTTTTGGTTTTATAAGCCTGAAACCGAAAAAACCAAACCGAACCTAAATCGAAAAAAACCAGAAAAAACCGAGCCAAACCGAACCAAACTGAAAAAACTGAGCCAAACCAAAAAAACCGAGCCAAACCGGTTTGAACCGGTTTTTATCCTAAAAAACTAGACCGAACTGAAACCGGTTGGTTTGAACCGGTTTTAGTTCGGATTCGGTTTTTTTTAAAAAATAAATTCAGTTTGGTTACTTTTTTTTTATAAAAACCAAACCAAACCAAAAATAATGACTCCTACTTAAAACACATTCTATAATCTCAGATTAAAAAAAACAAATCTCAATAAAAAAAAAAAAAACAATTAAGGATTACCCCCTAAACATAAGATAAAACTAAAAAAAAAAAAAACAACTAAAGGTCTCACTTTTCTTCTAAAATGTCATCTTAATCAACCGCTAACCAAGATTCAGTTTAAGGTTTTGTTCTAATAAAATTATATTATTATAACAAGAAAAACCTCGAAAAAGTACTACATCCATATAATTAATGGACCCTTAAGAAGTTTGTCTACAAAACTCTCACGGTAAATATAAAACTCTTTGCAAATGAAAAAAAAATACTTTGACAAATAATTTTTTAACTAATTAATATTTAAATTAATAAATTATTAATTTATTTAATTAATAAACTTTCAAGGTTATAAGAGTATTAATTTTCAAAGATTTAATTGTATATTTTACTTAAATCTTGATATGGATAAATTGATTGACATGTATATATGATAATAACATTGTAAAGTTTTTTTTTTATGTAATTAGGTTAAAAATGTTTTAAATGCTATTATTCTTGAAAACTTATTATGTAGTATTTTTGAGAAAATAAGAAAAAACCAGAATATTTTTTATAAGAATTCAAATGATGGTAGAATAAGTTACAAAAACGAGAAATAAATGATAGAGAAATCAAATATTGTTTAAAGACATTCCAATATATTAATGCTTAAATAAATATTAATTTAAAATTATAAAAATATTTATCAACACTTAATATTATTAAATAATTTATTATGAATTGCTATTTCACTTTTATGAATAAGAGAAAATAACAAAAATCACTTGCAGAATATTTTACATAACTAATAGTAAAAAATGTAGTATGCGATAGCTACCCGACAAAGGTGGGTCCCACTAACAAACAACAGCCACAAGTCATTCCTCCGTGGCCACCCCAAGTCCTTGCAAATGATATGCCAAGCTTTCTGCAATGGCTTCCTCTGACAAGAAGTCAATGGACATAAACATAATGCTTACTCTTTCCTCTCTTTATATTGTCTTCACTTACGAAAATTACAGTTCTTTCTTCGTCCCTCAAGAGAAAATAAAATGGCAAACTTAACACTCAAAGCAAAGAGCTTTTGCTCTCTCTCACACAACACAAACACACAAACCTCAGTCTTCAAAACAACCACCTCATTCAAGAACAATTCTTTAAATTTCCTTCACTCTGGAAACAGCTTGAAGTTCAGGGTTTGGTGTGGTGTTAAAGAGAAAGAGAACGTGAAAGAAGGTGAGAGGGTCCCTGATGTACTCGCTGGACTAAAAAAAGCTGATGAGTTGGACCCCAAGAGGGGTTCAAGTTTGGATTTTGAGCAGAGATTGGGGGATGATAGTGGGTCTAGTGAGGTGGGTTTTGATTGGAAATGGCCTCCATGGAAGAATATCCCTCTGAGATATAAGCTTATTGGCACTACATCACTTGCCTTTGTTATTTGTAATATGGACAAGGTAAGTAGTGGTATTTTTGGTCTAATTTGATATGTTCATATGCCTTGGTTTCTGTTAGTTTTAAACTAAGAATAGTGATTTTTTAATGGTGCTGCTAATACTTGGTTACTTGTCTTGTGTTTGTGGCTAACGTATGTTTTGATGAATTTGCTAAATTGGGTAGGTGAACTTGAGTGTTGCAATAATTCCTATGTCTCACCAATTTGGATGGAATGCATCAACGGCTGGGCTAGTGCAATCATCCTTCTTTTGGGGTTATGCTTTGAGCCAATTACCAGGAGGTTGGCTTGCTAAGATTTTTGGTGGGAGGTTAGTTCCTCATGGCTTGCTGTATTTACAATGTCTTTCACATTAGAGGAATAGGTCATTTTTCCCATCAATAAACTATTTTTATAGGCTCCGGCAATGGGAGACCACTTATTTAAGCTCCAGTAATGGATTTATTACTTGGAAGCATGTGGAGGGTGAGGTCATATTAGTATCTTTCAGTGCAAGATTTTACCTTGAGCTATTTAACTTCTTCTCCCATGCACTTACTTACACTGGTCAAGTAATGCTAACTTCTTCTCTTGATTGAGATCTAGTTGAATGATCTTCTATGTTTGATTATGGGCCAAATGATGTTCCTGATCACAATAAGTTTAGCCAAGAATTGAACATATCAGGGAAAGAAAAGGATTTATATAGCTGATTTAATGAGTTGGCATTAATGTTTTGGGCTGAGTTGTTTAAGTCGAGTGCTATTTCTAATTTTACAAGCTTAAATTGCCTTAATAAAGGTGGAGGTTGTTCTGATTTGACAAAAAATCAATATCAGGTCTCTGCATTCCATCAATTTATTTGCTCTATTCAAGTAGTCCTCCCTTAAGATTTAGAGAAATATTCTTTCCACTCGACTGTGATCCTGACTTCTGCTAATCGATGCAAATACTATGCTTCATTTCCATTAGACTTTCTAAACTCTAAATGCTACACCTTAACTGTAGCATTTTGGGAATATGAACTGCATACACTTTCATTACGACTGTAGATTTCATACTTATTTCATCCCCTCCAGTGCTTAAATGTACAACTGTTTACATTTTTTATGTTTGCACAAGTAATTTTTTCCGCTCAATGTAACCGAATGCTTGATCCATGATTACCCTATCCACTAAAGCAGTAAAAATCTATATGTTTTCGGAAATATGGCTGACTCCACTTGGGCAGTTCATGGTTTTGATGGTTACACTAGGTCTCTTTGAAGTTGGAGGGTAATAGGTTTTTCTTTCACCTGTCTTCTGGGTCTGGTGCATTTTGTGCTATACATGCCTCATGCCTTTATTATTATTATTATTATTATTATGCAGAAAAGTTCTTCAGATTGGAGTATTGACATGGTCAGTGGCTACAGCACTTCTTCCTTTTCTTGCTGGATATATGCCCGGATTTGTGTTGTCAAGGGTTTTGGTATGTGCAGCTTCCTCCCATACTCCATATGTTGAGCAAGTATTTCTATCCAACTTGTACGCACCTTTTCATGAATCTGCAACTCATTACTAGTTAAATATGCATCATAAACATTTGTGATAGTTTAGAGATTCTCCCTTACTGAATTAGTCTCTGTCTCTCTCTATCTTTTCATATTACTCTTATGCATTTTTCTTTGACGTTCCTTCAGTTAATGTTGAATTGCATAAGTTGTTTCGTGTATCTCATTGAGTATTTCTCTTATGTGTTCCAAATCTAGGTTGGAATAGGAGAAGGAGTTTCCCCCTCTGCAGCAACTGACCTCATTGCCAGGCATGTATGACATCCAAAGCTCTATAGGAGCATGTTTTAGTGGACCTTTTAGATAGTATCTGGCTAAACATAATCATCCATTTCTATGTTTGTGTTGGGTATTTGGTTTTCATGTGTTTCAATTGGACTAGTATTCCTTCGTGCTTTTTCTTAGTTTTTCCTATAGTCATGTTCATGAACAGGTTGCATTCTTTTTCATTATTATATAAATTGGTAGTCTCATGGAAAACTTCTTAAAGATTTCATTATGGAAATATTTGGAAGCTAACTTTTCTGTGTGGAGCTTTAGGACTATTTCTGTGGTTTATGGAGTGTCCTGCTCACCTTGAACAATTTATTTATGTACAATAATAATCAGTTAAATGTGTATATCAATTCATGTTTCAACATAGAGACTTATGTTTCCTATCTCTGTATTTTAAGTTTTTTCTTGGCTTTCTTCTGTTTCATATTAACTTATTATCTGTCTCAGACTTGTCCTGCCTATTTTGTGGTAGGCTGTGTCCTGTTTTCTTGTTCTCCGCTATTGAAATTATGCTTTTTGGCTTGTTAAAACTGCAAACTCGTTGACTGCAGTGCCCTATGGCTTACTTTCTTACATTGTACATTCTTTTATACTGCCAGCATGTCATTGGGATAAAGCCAATTTCTGATGAAGAGCTAGTGTAGAGTTCTTTTCTCCTTTTGATTTGCATTGACCAACACTGCATGCAGGTCGATACCTTTGGAAGAGCGATCACGAGCTGTAGCATTTGTCTTTGGGGGACTAAGTGTAGGAAGTGTTACAGGGTATGTTTTGTTTAATTTGGCGTGTGATAGCAACAATTTTTTCTATTGAGGAAACTGCTTGCCTCTTAATTTGAGTCACCCAGAATGTTAACTGTAGAAATGTCATATTCAGCTTATTGACTTGTGTGATTATCGATAAGTAGAGAAACTATTTACAACTTTACATCTTCCTGTGAAATTGCACCTAAAAGGAATCAGTGTGTGAGGTCCTAAACATATTTAATCGACAAATTTATGCTATTATGACTATTTTCTTCTTTCTGTGTCTGTTTTGTTTAATTTAAAGTGCGTTCCTGGTTTCATTTGCTGGTATTTTCTAACATTTTTAAAGTTCTTGCAGGCTTCTTTTAGCTCCTCCGCTTATTCAAAATTTTGGTTGGGCATCTGTATTTTATATATTTGGCTTTCTTGGGGTGGCCTGGTAAGTATCTGTCCCTAATCTCATGGATTTCAATGCTTACCTGCTTCTGCCTTGAACTAAAGGAAATTACACTTTTATGATACCCATAAAGGCTTTTGTTTTCATGTTAAATACAAGATAATATTTCATGGCTTTTTGGTCCACTTTGGTTCTGAACTGACTGATCAATTGTTTATTTGATTATATTCAGCTTTTTAAGTTGCTAGTATTAACAACTGACTAAGAGTTGATTTTATAATTTTGGCAACACCAAAAATTATGAAGGTTTTTGGGGTTTCAATATCTTGAAGAGGGACAGGCTTCATTCGCTGCCAAACCTACTTCACGTGAGCACTTTACTTGTATTGATTTTTATTATTCTAGATTTGATGAATAAAGCTTCTGAGTTTATTGGTATGTAGATGATGATTAGTTGACCACTTGTGTGTGATTTTCCAAATCATATGGTGTCTTCTTTTGCATCTCTTTTTGCATGCTGATAATGCCTTATTCTGCTCTGCCTTTCTGATAAAATTATATGGTTAGTCTACCTGACATTGCACATATGAAAAATATTTTGCCTAATTTATACATATTTAGCAATTCACAGCGGAAGATATAAAAAAAATTTAAGCTAAAGGAGTCACATTTCTGAAACACCCTAATGTTTAGGGAGCCTTGTATAACTGTTCATATATTGAGTTGCAAGAGAATAACCCACTTTATATTCCAAATATCATTTTGATCATAAAAATATGTCCTCCATATTGTTCAAAACATGCTTAGTATCTCATTTCAGCTGCGTATACTTTTACTGCTCAATATCGTTGCCTTGGAGACCATCTTGAAAATTCATCTCATCTTTTCCACTAGAAGGATGATACCTGAAGAAAAAGTCTTGTTCTAGAGGCTGGAGAGAAAACTTCTAATTGGACTTAGTGTATTATTTTTAAACCAGTAGCATGTTTCCCCAAGTGTTCAGCTGACTTTCTATGCCCAACTGCAGTATTGACCTTTCATTGGAGGTTATCCTAGGTAAGGCTCAATTCTTAGGTGATGTGCTGATATGAACTAAATAAAAATAATTTGTTGTAAAATTGCTGTTTGTCTTTGTGTTCCCTTCCTCTTATTCATAAGTGCACTTTTCCTTGATATGTTTGACAGGGTCCCAAACTATCTATTCGGAAAAATCATCAAGTAATGCTCTTGCAGAGTTGGGTGGCTCACTGAAGGTACAACGCTTTCTTCTTTTTCTTTGTTCTCCTATATAATATTAGAAACTGTAAGGATGGAGAAGGTGCTGATTGAGAAATTGAATGTATCTTAAATGCAACATTTCTTGAAGAGTGGCATGTTTCACTGATTTGTCAAGTTAAACCCAAGTAACTAGGCTTAAGGGTCATTCAATACTCTAATACTCGATGGCAAAAGTGAATAGATCTGCCTGAGTTCCAGCATCATATGTTTACTGATATTCATAACTAAATGGTTAGAACCATAGTTCTCCAGGAAGTGCTATTCTCTCAGATATTCTTGATTGTTCTCTCATGAGTTTAAATATGTATAGCATACAAGTGAAGTCTCCTGAGGGAAAGTACCAATCCTCACTAAAGTATGAAATTGTGAGGAAATTTAGGAAGTTTATTGTTTTCAAAATTATTGTGAACTGTGTATAATACCTGATTTTGAAATTAAGGACCTTCCCTTAAAAAATGTTTTAACCATTTGCGCTTACTTTTCTTAGTGTCTCTATTGTGACAGGATGTTCCATGGAAGGCATTTTTCCAAACCCCAGCTGTATGGGCAATGATATATGCTCACTTTTGTGGAAGTTGGGGTCATTATACTTGTTTATCTTGGCTTCCTTCTTATTTTAGGTATCTTTTCAGTTCTACTCTCTGAATTTCTTTGCTCATTCTGGAAAAAGAGAATTTAGCAACTGCTATATCAATGTCTTCAATGTGCCTGCCATTATGGCTGTAATGCAAAGAAACCTAACTTTCAATGGAAATGCCGTGCAGTGAGGAGCTGAGCCTGAATTTGACAGAAGCTGCATGGGTAAGTTTGAAGATCTATGATTGTCTTTCTCTCACTTTAGTCGAGTATAGCACTCAAATTGCATGAACAAGGAAGAATGATTACCTTCAAGTTTGATGTACATTAAATTTTTGCATCTTTGAAATGAATGTGGGAAGTCATACTTGCTAAAAATAAAGAACTCTGTTGTACAAGAAATCACACATTTCAACATCTCATTTATTGTTATCGGTATCCTATTTACCATGTACATAGAACTAGTTTGAAATCATCCATCTACAAGCATCTTTTGATGCGAAAAATTGTTATAGAGACATGCTGGTGCTATAACGCGCCAGAAACTAGGGTATATTATGGTACCATACCACGAAGGTGTTCATTTTTACCTGTGAGGGATTGATCTTCCTTGCAGTAATTTAGATAACATGTTGTAATCTGAAATTGAGTACAGTATGAATGTTTTATCCTAAATTTTTATGGTAATTTGACTGGTCAGGTCCCTGAGGACTTGAACTTTACATGCAATACTATTGAAGCACTGGTGATAACACTTGAACTTGGGACTACCATGTCAGTCCAACGAGTCTGAACATTGGATAGCCATCAATCTTTTGATTTTTTAACTGCAATTAGAACATTTGACACTTTATTTTCCTATGAAGTAACTATCAACAATTTCAGGTTTCTATCCTTCCTCCCTTGGCTTCAGTTTTCGTGACTAGCATTGCCGCACAGCTTGCTGACAAGTTAATTTCCAATGGAGTTGAAATCACTACGGTCTGCAAAACCAAACGTCTATTGTTATAGTTCTACACTTCTATAATCATCATCTTGTCAGAAACTCTTCACTGTGTCAACAAGCTTGACCTTTTTGACCTTGCAGGTGAGAAAGATTTGCCAAACAATTGCCTTTTTGTCTCCTGCTCTTTGCATGACTCTCTCCTCTGTGGATCTAGGATTGCCTCCCTGGGAGATTGTGGGGATTCTCACTGCTGGCTTAGCCCTCTCAAGCTTTGCCTTGTCTGGTAGTGGAGTACTTGAGAACTCTTTTAATTCATTTTATGTGTAGGAACGTATTGACTTGTGCTAGGTTAATTTCTAATTCAAAGTTTTATCATTTTTGCAGGACTTTACTGTACGCATCAAGATATGTCTCCTGAATATGCAAGTATACTTTTGGTATGTAAGCCTACAAATCCTAGATTTTGTTGCATATGCTATGCATTTTCTAATCGGCCTCCTGTATAGATTGATAGTAGGTTTCATTAGCACGTGCCTCACTCTCACTTGACTTAAAATCAATTCAGCACATGGTTCCTGAATTATGTGCATCATTATTTATGACATGGAGAAATGATACCCAGTCACTCAATAATATCTTTTGCAAGGCGGAGTTGGTTTTAGTGTGAAAGTGCAAAGCAGAAAAGAGAGAAAAAAAACTATGCTGATTCACTGCAATTAATGGTTTTGTTCATGGATCTGTCATCCTTTTTTTCCAGATAGCCACTTCTCCAATTAAGGTTGATCCCAGGACAGGAATTCTAATTTTGTCATAAATCCCTTTTTTACATGGATTTTGGTCCTATCATCAATGAGTATTTGTCCATGTCTGCCTTCAGATTATTCAGGAAATTATGCAAAGTTGTAATGAACTGGCAGTTCTAGATTAAACTTTCGTGAAACATTCTTGTGTCAATGTTTCTAATTTTAGCTCCAGGTCAAGTACATAATTCATTCATTTGGATCCATCTTGACTACTGTAAGCTTGCCACCGTTTTAAGGCCTTTGCTTGAATTTGTAAAGCAAAAATAACTTCCTTTTAACCATGTTGATCTTTTTTTTTTCTTTTCAATTTTATTATGCAGGGCATTACCAACACTGTCGGAGCAATACCTGGAATTGTAGGGATTCCCTTGACTGGTTATCTACTAGATACAACTCATTCATGGAGTGTAAGTTACCTCTTGACCACTTTTAAGTTTTAATATATGTACTTCTTTGGACAGGTTTCTATATTAACTTCTCCCAAGTAATTTTTTATTCCTTGTATTTTTACCATGCAGATTGCATTGTTCGTTCCATCAATTTTCTTTTACTTGACCGGTACCATTGTATGGTTGGCATTTGCCAGCAGCAAGCCTACAAACTTTTCCAACACGGATTGACTTTGGATGGATATTCTTGGATGAAGCATCCAAATTAGAGAACACACCATTGAATATGTTGTTCATTAAACTTCTTTTCATAGCATTTGGTGGAAATTACCTCATCTCCTATAGTTAGCTTCTTCATTTGTATATTGATACCAAGTGTAATCTACTAAACATAATGTATGGTTGACCTTGTGGTCTTGGGTGGCCACCAACATGTAATTGACATGCTTGTTGTCCTACTGTGTTTTAAGGCTCGCGTTTTATGGTATGCCTTGGAATGCTCAAAAACTTTGTGATACCAATCTCTCTTATCTACCGCGTGATAAATAAATTAAAAAAAAGTGTCCTGGGGCAGTTCATTCCTGTAGGACGAGCAGCGCACACTGCAGAAAAGAAATTTATGCTATGTGCTTGCAATTACAAGGGACACTGGTTTTCTTTTAAAGAAGAATGAAAACTATGGCTTCCCAATTTACCAAAACAATTTTCATTGTATTATTCACCAAGAAAGAATGTAGCATTTACTGCTTGTATTCTGTCTTATTTGATCAATCACTATACACTATATGGAACTAATTTCAGTTCCATTAAGTGCTACCACCTAACTGCAAGCAGGGAGAACATATGACATTTGAACGAATACAATAGAGAAAGGAGCAACCATTATCGGCTTTGATGAATTTACAAGTAGTGGCTCGAAGGAAGGTATGTCCCCGGATGAATTTACTGTTAAAATGTTCCCATTGAGTAGCATTATTCGGCTGTGTAAATCTCCATCTTTTGCTGTTAGATGGTATTCTTCTCTTGTTATCTCACTTGTGGATCCTTCAAGCAGTCGAATGACCTTTGTTTCATGAGACCTGTGAGTCTTGTGTTTACGGTGCAATCCCAAAGTGCTGTTGAATTTTACATTGACATCAACAGTCGTGCTACTGTCAAGGTTGATTAGTAGTAATGTGATCCCCTTCTGCAAGATCATGAATCTAATTAGATCATAAAGCTCTCTGCTTGTGTGATGATTGTGTTGTGGAACTTACAGATTGTTTTGCGCAATGAGTATATGCACGAATTTTTTTCGTTCCAGAAAAGCTGGTTGATAGAACATTTCTTCCCATTAAGCGGTGCCAAAGAAGAGCACTGCATTGAAGAAAGCAAAACATTAGAATTTCTGAGAGACCTTATTACTGAATATGAGATTCCAGAGTGGGAAACAAGAGGTTTCATCTTGGTATGAAGCCAACTTGGTTGAAAAAATTCAATTCATAATAAGCATAGATACCTCTCTTTTGAAAAATTATCACTAATTTAATCCTCTACCTATTTCAAAACTTAATCCTCTTTCTTCTTGCAGACAAATGAATTTCTTAAGAATTGCCATGATATTGGAAAGATAATTCACTGCACCTCTTCATTTCTATCCTGCTATCTAATTTTTCAGAGCAACCTGCCAGTATCAGTAATTTTCGAATACCTGTAGTAATCCGGATTTGGAACAAAAGTAGTAGTGTTGAGTAAACCATAATTGCCACCAATCAATGACTGTCTGCAGTACGTTTTTGTATCATAAGATGATGCCATCCCAAGCTGATCCAAATACCTGTTTTGACATCCCTGGACTTAGAATCCACAACAGAAAAGCTGGAGTTTTTTTAACATAAATTTTGACCTCCCTTACCAGAAACTAAACACGAATGCATTGGTAACAAGGTTACGGCCACTGTTGTAAGCCCCTCCTGATTCACCAACCCATGCAACTGCTGAAGTTGCAGAACTCTTGAGAGTGCTTTGGAGGCTATTGAAGGTCCTAGCCTCACCATCAAGATAGGATGGGTTAAGGATCTTTTCAATGAGATGTGTATCAACTCCTGCACCAAAAGAGGATATAATCATGTCAAGTTAGACCTATTGTCCAAGGTGTGAGACCAAAGAAGTCAGGTCGTTTTCTTCAAAGAGATACCTGGACCAAGATTGTATATGTGGTGGGTGATAGCATCTACAGAATTGCCTGTTTTATCTACAAACTCTTTGAACCAATTTGCATCATAGAATCCTCCAGGTGCTATAACTAGCGGTTTCGGTTCAATGCTGCTGTAAATCTTTTTCACTATGTTATACAGGGAAATTGTATCAGAAGCATACTGAGCTGCTGCAACTCTTGTTCCAACACCACTCCCACATAATTCATTTCCTGATCAGCAGAAAAGGACTTGTTGTAGGTTTGGATAAATTAATCTCAGCAAAATATAAACTGATCGTAGTTAGTTCACATTTCCTTATAGTCAATAAAGCAATGATACTTTCATGGATTTCATGAAACATCAATCATTAGCATCAACGACGAGAAAGCATTGGAGGGTGTTCTTACCGAGCTCCCAGCCATAAATAGAGTAGTTCTTCTTGATAGTATAGCTTATAAATGATTCTGCATTAGAGTAGTTCCAAGCTCCTACTGCAGAACCATCAGATTTCATGGATCGGCCAGTGAGAGCATTTAACCCAAATATAATTTCAGCCCTGAATTTGCAAAATTAAGAGGACGTTCAGCTGCTAGAAATTGTAAAGTAAGGTTAACAGGAAACAGAAGAGAACATCGTTGTTACCCAGATTTCTTGAAAAAGGCATTAAGTTCATCCCATCTATACATTGGTAAGCAACCCTGAGTGAAACCAAACATCTCCCTGGTGTTTTTGACAAATTGGACACAAGGTTGCTTATTATCTTCGGTGTCATAAATGACCTTATCTTGCAAAGTGCCCCCTATTCTGATTTTCAATGGCGAAAAAGCTGGACCATAGTGCCAAAAAAAGAGAGGCAATTAGGACTCTGAAAAGCATTAAAAAGAGTTCTGGCCAACAAGAAGAAGAAAAGGTTGCTTTGGTTCAAAGGGCTCTCAGTCTCTCACCCTTTATGGCATTTAACAAGATGCTGTTGTTAAGATCCTGCATGAGAGAACATAAAAAAAATTCTAAAAGATTAAATATTTAGAGAATAACTTCTTGAAATTTTAAAGAACAACTCTGTATCTAATAGTAAAATGCCAGTTAAGTTTTGATAAGTGCAGGACAGGACGAGCATTTCAAGTTCAGTTGCAACTATCAAACAACATATTTAGATATCTAATCCTAAAAAACAACCTCAGAAGCATGCTAAAATGAATCATTACCAGATTAATGAGAGAAGCATGATCCCAGCTGCATGTCCCATAATCACATTTCTCAGGTGGCCACCAATCTAAGGTGGCACAAATGGAATTTTCATCAATCTTTCCAATGGAAGATTTTCCATCTATGAAAACAGTTCCTTCAACAACACTGTTATTATCATTTCCAGCAACAGCACTTTGTGAACTCACAGAAATGAAGCAACAGCTAATGATACAGACCAGCAAGCACAGCCCCATTTGCCAGTTCTGCAAATAAATCATCTTTTTGGAAGCAAACACAAGTTCAAGATCTAAGGGTTTCTCTTTATATGTGTAAGGTAGCCATGAAAGTGGCAGAGGAAGTGTGGTTACTAGAGGTGAGCCACAGCAGGCTAGAGTTTAATAAAAGACATAAAATATTTAGATTTTCACAAGTAAGATACAGTTACCGTAGGGTAGAGATTGATTTTTAACTGTTTTTATTTTTAAAATTTTATTTTAAAATAATATTGTTTTTTATTTTTTAAATTTTATTATTAATATTAATATATTAAAACAATTTAAAAATACTAAAAAGATAATCTAAAGCTAAAAAAGAATTAAATCTTTTTTATTGGACCTTATAAAAGTGAATATGGTATAAAAGATGGGAAATTTATTGGTAATTATTTATACTTTGTTTGATTAGCAAATACTTAGCTTTTGGTATTCTATTCTTTAGCCTTTGGAACCTTGCTGGTTAGAATGATGAGAGGTTTGCTTCAGAGTGGGCCCTTGCTTTTGCTTTGCTTCGTGAAAGCAGCTAGTTGCCGATCAATTTTCCAAGGTGCCTCCCTGTGAAAGTGTGATCTTGGGACCCACTTGTTTGGTTAATTTCTTTTTTTCGAGTTTTTTTTTTAGATTTTTTCTAGGTTAAGGAAGTGTTTGATTTTTTTTGGTTCTGTATGCTTTTTCAAGTTATTGTTTTGCATAATAAAATATTAAATTAATATTTTTAATGTTTTTTTATGATGTTAATGTAAAAAAATAAAAAAAATCTAAAAAAAAATATTATTTTAATGTATTTTCGATTGAAGAACATCATATACCACATTATCGAACACACACTTAATCAAAATTATTAAATTTAACTTGGCTCATGACTCGGTTGAGTTAATTTAAATTAACCTCGATAAAAATAATATTGTTTTAATATTTTTAAGTTGAAATGATTTGTTTTGAAAAAAAAATCAATTTAAATTTTGATCAAATAAATTAAATAGCATGTTGATTTACGGGTCAACCGGATTAAACCATGGCTAATTCTTGAGTCAATTCAAAGTGACGGTGAAGTTTAATTACTTTGGTTTTAATAGAGTCTAATCTTAAATTAACTTTACATCTTGACAAGAAATATCGGTTTTTCTAGCATAAATTATAATACGTTTTTTCTGCTTGATATATATACACATTTTATTTTTGAAAAATCACTTGATATGCACATTATTAGAACAAAAATATAGACTTTATACTGGTGTTTAAGCTTTGAATCATTCCCAAAGGAAGAAAGGATAGGTAGAGGAGAGGGGGAAACATAGAACAAGCTGGTGCATGTGATGTGAATACCTTAAAAGGTTACAAATATGTCAGTCATCCTGTTGTCCTAAGCTATTAATTTCCCTTTATTTTTATATTATGGGATAGGCAAAGCATCTGTCATGAGTCAAGACCTGGTGTCCAACGTCAGGCCATGACCTCCCCAGCAAGCCCCTGGCACCAATCTAGCTTGTTAGCAGCAGCAAAGTCCCAGGAGTAGAAGATCAAGATATCGCATAAAAAATGAAAGAATACAAGAAAAGCACCACTTCGGAGCGACGATCTGTATATAATTTGAACTTTAAGCTGTTGTTTTACATGAAAACTTTAATCCACCTTGAAAAATCGAAATGATCAGCAACTTCTCCTGTTACCCTGTGCATGTTGACTGGCCCACTTATATTTTTCGCCATGGCTGGTGTCGGGATAGCTCCGAGAGACACAGAATACAGAATGGGACGATTGAGCTTTTGCAGAACCTGAACAAGCGCACTCCATGTATCATCGTCTCTATCCAGAAAAGATTGAAGGCGTAAAATTTATGCAACAGAGAGTGCTGTATACCTCTCTAACACAAACGTTATTTCATCCACGTCCAAGTTATTACCAAATACACAATCATGTTTCACTGCAGATAAAAAAGAAGAAAAGAAGAAAAGAAATTATTAAAGCAAAGAAAGACTGACATGAAGCCACTAAAAAAAATATAGTGATTCATCATTCATGTACTTGTTTGTCATTTTCTGTACAGATCTCGAGAGTGTTTCTAAAAATCATCGGCTGGATGATGATGATGCCTGAGTGGGTACAGTGCAGGGCAGATAGAATTACAGTTATCGTATAGTATGTTACTTGCGACTCGCATGTCTGTAATTTTCATCTACAACTCAGTAAACCTGTTAAATCTTAATAATTTTTCCCTTTTTTGTTAGCTCACTTCATATTATACTAATGATTCTACAAACGAAACTCCCTCCTAGTACTTAATTTTTTTAAAAAAAAATTAATATAGACAATCGAGTTAGTTTGTGCATAACAAATTTCACTATCTCTAAAATTAATGATTATATAAATTTTTAATAATTTTAAAATTTATTAAACTTGAACTAATAATTTTTAAAAATTAAATTTAAAACTACTGTACACATTCCACGATTGCTACACTCATTTCTTGTTTCTGAGCTGGAATTTCCAAATCTAGGTTGATTCCAAGCACATGCATGCATCACGTATCTTGACCATTGCAATAGACAATTAATTTAAATGGGTCTCTATTGCTCTATCGTTGTCCGGAACCCAGGAAAAAAACAAAGCCCCTGTCGGCATATGAATTTTGTGCCGCATAGAAAAAGGCTTAACAAAAAAGTAAAAGAAAAGAAAAGAAAAGAAAAGAAAGGGCCTTTCACCACACGCCATAATTGAAATGGAGAGTTTGTCTTTCAGCTTTCTTTGACTGGTTTTAAATTTTAATTTAATTACAAGTTTAATGGAAACTTTATGAGAACTCACCGTCTTTATATTAGGGGTAAGAGTAAACACAATGTATCATTCACTAAAAGCATAGTATTAAAACTCTATTTCAAATTTTATTACTTACAATAAGTCTCGAATCACGAGTCAATCAAGTTAATTTAAATTAATTTGAGTTAATTTAATTTTTTTATTTAAAAACTTTTGTTTTTCCCAGCCAATTATATTGAGTCCATTCTTCTTTTATTTTTATTAAAATTTATTTTAATTTATATCATAAATCACAATGAATCAACCTGTCGGTAGTATTAATTTAAAATTGATGCCTAGAAGTCTACTTCATGGCATGCCTCCAAATTAGGGCTCCCAAAAGAGATAAACATGGTTAGTAGGTCCTTTTGGCTTAAGATTGCATTGATAATTAACCTTATGTCCTGTATTCATTAGAACCTAGCTCTAGCTATTCTTCTTTCGTTTGGTTGGATATATACTTTATGTATCCATCGAAAGATTTGACCAGATTTTTTAAGGAAGCAAAAGTCAAGAAACAAACAAATTGCTCTGGATAAGAATGCAATCGTCAAGCGGATCTGATTGGTAATGGAAAGATAGGAATGTCTGAGAAATCGCAAGAGAAACAAAAAAAAAAAAAAAAAAGCAGCCCCAGAGAGAGAGATATACCACAAGGAGTCCAAGACTTAGGCTTGAAGAAGATATCGAAACCCAGGCATAGAGAACAGGCCCATTGAGATGATCAAGCTCTCGGCTTTGCAAGATTTGTTTACCAACTCAAGAAAGGAAAGAAAACACATATGCTTCCCAAAGGATGTCCGGTGAATTATTGAGTTAATATGATAAATTTATGATTTGAAATCTAGTTAGAGCCTTGGCTTCACTATTTTTTTCTTTTAATAAATCTCATTCCGTTTTCAGATGCAATAAAATGGTAATTAGCATGAAGTGATGGTGAGGGTACTAAGATAGCATGTGACACTAAATATAAATAAGAAAACAAAATTATAATATTTATTTTTATTTTTATTAAAATAACATTGATTTAATTATTTTTTAATAAAATAACATATTTAAGTTTAGCACATCGAGTTGACGTTCTAATCCAACCAAGTTTCACAATTATAATATTTATTAATATGATCGTGAACTTTATAATTATTAGTATAAAAAAAATCTGACTCGAGAAAAGATCCGAGTCACTAATTTAAAAAATCAATTTATATTTTATTTTTTATTATAAAATCTGACTCGAGAAAACATCCGAGTCACTTATTAAAAAAATCAATTTATATTGACTCAATTTTTTAAAAAAGATCAAAATTATATTGTTTTTATAAAAAAATAATAATAATAAAATTTTAAAAGTCAAGTTTTATTCTAGATTGAACCAGATTGCAAGTCGACTTGAATATTTTATCAAGTCAGGCTGAATTACTATTTATTCTATTTTCTTCAACTGGAACTAATTTAATCACAGGTCAATCGGATTTTAGACTAACCTTCCGGCCCATCCGAGTTTTATAAATAGGGATTTTATGGTAAGCCATTGTATTGCATGAGCTGCAAGTCGTCCACCTTAATAATTGGTACGTGGCAGGGCAAGTCGTCCAACTTAATAATTGGTATGTAGCATGACAAGTCGTCCACGATAAAACTTTCCCACCAGGCTTATTTCATTGAACTTGTTCTCAGATGCCAAACACATCCGCCTCTCCTTCTCTTTCCCTCAGCCAAAAATGCTAAGAAGAAAACCAACAAAAATCCAGGTCAAAATTGAAGACAAAGAAGAACTTGAAGAATCCCGAAAGCCCACCATCACCACCACAACCACTTCCTCCTCCACCACTGCCACCAGCACCTCATCTCTCCTCCACCTCCTTGACCACTCCAAACCTAACCCCTCTTCCAAATCCAACCGGATTGGCCTCTCCCCATAACCAAAAACCCCACAAAAATAAATAAATAAAATTTACCAAAAACCCACAAAAAAGATCGGAACTTTTTTGCAAAAAAATCCACAAAATAATTTAGCCCTTTATGGAGGTGGAGGTGAAATTGCGTCTGCTTGATGCAGTCAATCACAGTCGCTTAAAAGAAATCCTTTCACCATTTCACATAAAAAAACTTAACCAAAAAAATGTCTTTTTTGATTCTGCCAATGGCATTCTTGCTTCTCAAAGGGCAGTGCTTCGCTTGCGTTCATTCAGTAACAACAACGAAAAAACTCGTTGTGTTTTGTCTCTCAAGGCAAAGCCAATGCTGATCAATGGGGTGAGTCGTGTCGAGGAGGATGAGGAGGAAATAGATCCATTGACTGGGGAGCAATGTGTGGAGGAAGCAAGCAAGTTGGGGTTGACTGAGTCGAGGATTATTAAGAGGTGTAAAGATGAGTTTGGGATTGATGGGGAAATGGGTTTCGTGTGTTTAGGTGGGTTTGAGAATGTGAGGGATGTTTATGAGTGGAGAGGGTTGAAGTTGGAGGTTGATGAGAGTAAGTTTAGTTTTGGAGTGTGTTACGAGATTGAGTGTGAGAATGATGATCCTGAAAGAGTCAAGAGGGTACTTGAAGGGTTTTTGAAGGAGAATGGGATTGATTATAAGTACTCTGAGATGTCAAAGTTTGCGATTTTTCGAGCTGGGAAATTGCCTTAGTAAGTGAAAGATTAATTTTTGGACATGTTTTATTGTTCTTTTTGATGTATTGAATGATTCTTGATGTGAAAATGCTTCTTGTTGAATGTTTATCAGTCATTGTTCTTTTGGTTGTATTATTGTTGTTGCTTTAGATAATTGCACCGCGTACTTGATCAGTGGTTATTAAGTAATGAATGTAAGTTTGAATCTCTAACCATTGAGTGGTTATTGAATAGATGATTTTGGGTGTTATGAGAGGACTATTGCTTGCCGAATTATGGAGTTTGTATCTGTTTGATGGGTTTAAGATTTGCTTTGTGATTGTTAATGAGATCTAGCTTTATAGCTTTGCTCTGGGTAAATGTCAGAGCCTGAGAAATGTCAATGGCCACTGAAACCATTTATTATATGTTTTTTCTTATATTCTTTCATGTAACCTGGCTATGTTTTCTTGAAACTAGATGCCAGGTGACTGATTGTTCGACATTTCTTCATCATATTCATTGTCTGAGATTCAGGTGCCTGTTGCATGATGCATCTTCTACATTACTTGTTCAGAGAACATGTTCTAGTTTTCTTGATTAACATGTGGTTACTTTTTTCCCATACTGTTGATAATTGATTCTGTTTTGCAATTGTTATCACTCATTTTGATGACTTAGTTGGGCACCGTAAATAGATCTTCAATCTAATCTCAGCTGTCAGATTTTGTTGTGAACATGCTACTTGCAGCAAGATTTTTCTGTGATAACAGTGATGAGATGTAGTCACCACAGAACAACATAATTTTGCTTATATGCAGTGCTCTTCGCACTTAAAAACCAATATGTTTTAATATCCTCTGAATGAGTAGGGTTGGGATTCATGTGAGCTCATCCATATTTGCATTAAGTAAAAAGTTTTCACAAGCCATCTACTTCGACTCAGAAACCACTAAACAATTTGATCAACTGGTTTAGTTACTCACTTGCCTCCAAGGCAGTTTCTTTGCACTGTTCACCACTTTTACCAAGTCTAAAATCTGTTTCAGTTCTTACCTTGGGTTGTTTAGTTGTTCCATGTGGCTCTCGAAAGAGTTCATCAAGTTTATTACCATGCATTCTTGATCAACTTGCTAGCAACCAGACTACAAGCACCCAGCGTGACTATTCTTTTGCATTTGATTGGTTTCTCCATACAGGAACTTGCATATTTTTCATGTTTATTGTTTTGCTTCTCATGTTTCTTAAATGGTGAGGAAAATTGCAGTGGTGGTGCATGTTTTAGTTAGCAAATGCAAGGTAGTGTGTATTCCTCTTTCTGCTCTAGCCATGCTTGTAAGTCCTCTGCACATTGTTTATCATGCCGCTCTTCCACTTACAAAGGGATAGTGTATTCATAACATTGTTTGAAAAGTTCATAAAGCAGCATGTTCTTTTGAGTAATATGCCATTCTCAAATTGCAACTATGATTAATCTTACAATAAGATTTTTGTTGATATTACTATGGTGATTTATCCGATTACTCATCCTTTTGCAGGTTATGTCAGCATATGCTTGAGTGCATCTTGCTCTTCCCCTGCAGCTGTACTCTCCACAGACGTCTATGCGGGCAATGAATTCTATTTTAATACTACTAGTTTGAATTAAACAGTAAATTATCTCTGTTCTGCAATGCTGTGATACAACTATGAATTTGAGATGTTTTCGTGGTCATCCATCACATGCAGATGGACCCTTTTATATATGAATTTTTTTTGTGTCGTATGTTTGTTGGTGTTTATCTACTTGCCCCTTCAAGGAACGGAGTTGTAAGATAGCATGCTAGACTATCGGATTCAATTCCAAGGATATTTTTCAAGATTCAAGAAGGGTTTATAAAACTGATGGAACAAAATCCTACAAAATACTCGAGTTTGAAGAATGTTATTGTTAAGTTTGGGCTCTTCAGTTGCAGAGAAATAATTGCTTGATATAATGCCAAGGGTCCTGGGCACAATTCGATTGTTGTTTTTGTATTTTAAAAATGTTTTTAAAGGTTTTTTTGGTTTAAATGTTTTTTAGTATTTTTAAATTATTTTAATATATTAATATAAAAAAATAAATATTTTTTAAAAAAATTATTTCGATGTATTTTTAAATAAATTTTTTTAAAAAAAGTAATCATATTAATATTTAGATTTAAATTATATAGTAATGAAGACATTATCCTCTAGAAGGTTATGTTCACTCCAAACTAGTCTGAAAAGGTAGAATTCTATGACAGTCTCAGGCAGCATCCTTGTTGACCCAAAATGATCCATCAATAATATGTAAAAGAAGTCTCTAACCAAGAGTCCATGACTTCCTAGAGCCACTTCGTGCCATATGAGCCCAAGAACCCACTACTTCCTCGAGCCACTTCGTGCCATATTAGCCCAAGAACCCACCAGCACCACCTCCGGAGATCCATTAATGTTCATGTGCACAAGAACCACATAGTAGCACGTCCACGGAACGTGGATCTGTTATGTATAGAGTTTGGTCTTGCTTTATATGGTCTGTGTAGCCTGACTTTGTATAGTCAAAGATGGGACTGTGTGTGGCACAAGAGTTTGGTGGCGTGTATGGATTCTGACTGCTTATTGTCTCTTTGGCGCGGTCTGCACGACTGTTTTTTTATCCTTCTTTCCCAACCAAGATTTAGATAGTATTGTTGGTTGGTTATAGGGTTTGGATTTTAAGGCGCAAGGAATGCACACCCGAGCATGTCTGGCCAGCTTCATGACATTTTTGTATCTGGTCACAAGAGTTTGGTGGCGTGTATGGATTCTGGGCTGGTGGGGCAGGGAGGTTCCGGGCTGGTGGAGATGGGATAATCTTGGCTGGTGGACCTGGGATTATTTAGTGGTTGTGGGAGAGGAAATTGGGGTGGCGGGCAAAATTTTGCAGCCGGTCCAGACTGATTCCACCGTGTTTGGGACGATCAACCATGCACAGCTAGCTTCCCCTAGGAGCAAATGCTAAGCACACAGAGACTAGAAACCTCATCTTGCATTTAGCTCTTTCCTTTTCTTTCTTTTTCAGGATGGCTTGTCGTTTATTCATTTTCTTTTTCTATAACTTGGATTAATGTATTTAAAAATTAATATTTTCTTCATCATAGAGTCCATTAGAATGGGTGAGGATGATGCCATTAATCATCAAATAAGGGGAGGAAAACAAGAGTGATGTCTTGATTCCAGATTAGATATTAACTAATAATTAATGGCTTGTTCTTCGGGTCAATTATTTTTATTTAATCATCAATTTATTGATTTTGTTTTTTTCGTTTCTTTTTTGATGTGTCATGTGTGCGTTTTGTCGTGGAATTGGTGAAGTTTGTATTCTTCATTGTTAATTTCCTATGCATTGTTTACTTCTCCTTTTGTAATTTCTTTTTTTTTTAAAGCAAACTTTAGCAAAATTAATACACACACATTGAGTTATGTGAGATATCTGGGCTAGTTTGTGCGCACCTCAATTAATCCTCACGAGCCCTGAAATTAACGATCAAGTAAACTTCTAGTAACCATCAATATTGACAATCACGGGGCTCGAACTTGAGACCACAAGAGAAGTAAACCTCTTAATCACAAACTCTTACTATTAGACCACCAACAAGATGGTTATGTATATTAGATGCTGGACTATAAATTCTCTATTATAAACCTCTTATATCTAAAAAATTAACCCAAGTCAATAATCAATTCGGTCTCTAATTTTATGAAAAAGGGAAAAACAAATTATTCGAAGAAAAAATCAATCCAAAAATAATTACACTAAATAGTTTCTTGAATTATTTTTTTGATAGTTAAGGTTATTTTTCGTAAAAATAAAATAATTGAACTCGATTTCAATCTCAAAAATCAAAATTGAAAAAAACATATTATAAAATAAAAGCTAATGTTCGTTTGATTTGTTTGATTTTTTTTAAATAAAACTGAAATAACCAAACAAATCAATTTAATTCAATTATTTAGTTCCATTAAAAAAATTAATTTGAATAGTTTTTTTTTAATTTAAAACAAATTATTTGAACCGATACTAACTTTTAATAAAAGGGATCATTTCGATATTGTAAAAATCAGTTCATCTTTCCAAATTGATCATGTAAATTATGAGCCATGACATGCCTACAATTCAAACATTAATCATCAGAAGAAGAGGGAAGAACCAAATTAACAGTTGGATGAATTACAAAAACCTAATTAGTTCCCTCAGCTCATGATATAAAAATCGAAAATTAAGCCAGCTCTGAGAATCTAGAAGAAAAAAACAAGCTTTGATAGGCACATACATGATAATCAGGAGAGGCGTAGTCAACACTTAGCTGTTATTCGAGGTCAACTCCAACTCAATGGCTACTAAAATAAAAGCCACTTTCCTGAGGGTCTAGTAGCCACTCGAGACCCTAACCCCTTCCCATGGTCAAGTAGCTAGTGATATTTTCATTTACTAATTAAACCAAGTTTTTATTTATTTATCTGTTTATTTATTTTATGCAATCTTAAATTCTCATATTTTATAATGTGATATAAGATATTTTTAAAAAAATATATTAAAATATTTTTTTTCAAATTTTTATCTTTGATATTAACACTTTAAAATCAATACAAAATATTTTTTTCATAATAAACACACTTTTAAAAATTACAAAAAAAAAAACTAAACCCACTACCATCTCAAGCGGGTTCTATTGCATATCTCTCTTAATTTCAAATTTATTTGCATCTCTCTCAATTTCGGTCAACTTGTTTTTTGTTTTAGTCAACTTGTTTTTTGTTTTTTTTTTCCTGGTAATAGTAGTATTTTGTACTAATATTATTTTAGATCCCCAATGTATCAACAAATTCATAATTAAATCCTCCACTTGCTTTAGTCAACAAGACTATTAAGTCGTGGCATGAAATTTACATGATTTCTTTCCCAGAAAAAACACTGTATTTTCTAAGATTTTCATTTTAGATAAAAAAAAACTCATAGGAATAACCTATTTTTTGATCCATAAGCCACAGTCGATGATCTTCATGACATCAAGACCTCCTCCAATGATCTTGAAATAAGTTAAAGATCTCTGTAACTCATGCACACCTCTTCCTATGATCTTGAAAGAAAAAAAAAATGATTGATTTTCCTTATCCGTGTAGGAGATTTAACGTTTTATTTCTTGGATAATGGAGGAGGAACCTGCCATCCTCTTGCGTGGAAATTTACAGGGCGAGGTGTTTAGATATTTCTCGACAGAGTAGGTAAGAATGGTAGGGTTGATTCCATTCTAAGAATAAAAAAATAAAGTCTCCTCCTTCCTCAAAATATATTCCTATTTTTTTTTTAAAAAAAAAAATTAGTATAATAAGTTAAAAATATAGAAAGAATAACATAGGATGAAAAAAATAGCAGAATATATATATATATATAAACATGATATTTATACCCTGTTGCTATTTAAAATAGTAATTTCTAAAAAAATTATATAAAATGAATAGAAAAGAAAAGAGATGAGAGAGAAAGAAAAAAAAACCTTCTAATACATACTGAAACTTTAATTACAATATCATCAGTATCATAATTGAAGCTTTGATTATAACATCACTAATATCCAGGTTTTTTTTTTCTATCTCTTTTTAGATCTTTTCATTTTTTTTTTATAAAAGTTGCTATTTTAAATACTAACAATTTATAAATGTCATGTTTTTCAATCATGATATTTACAAATTATATGATTTAACCAAAAAAAATTTATAATATATTATTTCAGTAATATTTTTTTAAAAAAGTGCTAATAAACCAAAATAGCCATTTTTTTAGAACAAGCAATTTTAAATTCCTCAAATCACCATCACTATATTTTAGTTTTTTTAATGAAAATTAATCAAAGTTTAACCATTCCAATATTTCCAAAACTAAAAAAGCGAATCACCGCGATAACAACAATGAAGATGATAACCACGATTGATGCCAGTTTTCGCGTGTTTACATTCACTAATCTATTAATAATAAAATCATTAAATTAATGTGTCCAATGAATTGGTGACAGTTGTTAATCTCGATCATGAAATTAATATAAAGAAAAATCTAAGTTATTAAGTCATTATTTTAATTTGAGGATTATCAAATCAACATGAATTAATTATTTTTATTAAAATAACATTATATTTTTTATTTTGATAGAGTTGACCCTACTGAATTTTAGTAAGGTCAACCTAACCATGTTGATAGAATTTTAACGAGTTAATATTTTTATTTATTTTATTTAAATTCCACAAATTAAGACGAGTTTAACAAGCACCATATTGGCTGTCCATTTGACCATGGACCCATGCAATGCTATCATGCAAAAATGAAAAAAAAATAAATAAATAAAGAAAAAGATAAAAATATCCAAAGAAACAAATGAATTATTAAGGGGGAAAAAGAGAGAAAATGTCTATATAGGAAGAAGGAAGATAATCATAGGCAAACTGGCTGGCTTTAACCCTCTGGTTTCCTCTCTCTCTATTAGGCAACTACAATACAATCCTGATGTCCGTCCCAGTCAACAAGGAAGGCCATGTAACCCAATAACCCTAAACATTTTTAGCTAAAAAACTTAGAACGCAAATCGTCAAATCAATCAACAAATTCACATCTCCAAAGATGTCATCGGAGATAGAGATAGTGGAGGAAGATGCGGTGGTCCAATCCAACGATCGAGAATCAGCAGCTGTCAATGGAGGCAACGCTAACAATGGGGTTGCTGTTGTTGGAGAAGAGAGTTTGAGAAATGATGTTTACACAGCAGCTGCTTATGGAGATTTAGAGAAGCTTCATAGATTGGTGGAGAGTGAAGGTTGTTCTGTTTCTGTACCTGATAGCCTTGGTTATTATGCTTTACAGTGGGCTGCTTTGAATAATCGCTCTGCTGCTGCTCAGTATATTATTGAGGTTTGTCTCTCTTTTTTTTTGGTTTTTTTATTGGTTTCTTGAATTGGTTCGTTTTTATTTTTTCTGCTTTTTAATGGGTTTGTTTCCTTTGCTTGTTTGATTAGCCTGGCTGGTGGGTCTGATTTGATGCATTGAAGAGTTTATTGAGGTGTTTAAGTTTTTTTTTTTGTTAGTTCATTTCTTGATAAAAAGTGATGATTTTGATTTGGGGAGTTGGATTTTGTAGTAAAGTTCGTGTCTTTTAGTTTGAATGTTTTGAATGAAGTGCAATTTGTTTGGTTAGGGTTTGATGCATTAATGGAGCGAGGTAATAGTTGGATTTGGTTTGTTTGTTAGTTCTTTTTATGTTATTTTTCCGGGTAAAAAGTGATGATTTTGATCCTGGAAAGTTGATATTGTGTTAAAGTTACTGTCATTTAGTCTGTTTGTATCGATCAAAGAGAGTTCAATGGATGATATTGATGGTAACTTATTTGGAGTTGATGATATAGGATGATGACTAATTTGGTACCGGATCCTTTTCTTTTTGCCAGCATGGTGGAGATGTAAATGCAACAGATCATACAGGGCAGACAGCATTGCATTGGACTGCAGTTCGGGGTGCAATTCAAGTTGCTGAGCTGTTACTGCAAGAGGGTGCGAGGGTAAATGCTGCTGATATGTATGGCTATCAGGTTAGTGTCATCTTTGTTGTGTAAATATGCATTTGCTTCATTTAAGGGAGAGATAAGAGCTGTTTTATAATTGTGGTTTGAAGTGATATATGTGCTGTGAAATTATTACCTTTTTTTAACTTGGCACCTCTAGCACTTACCTAGTCATAAATGCATCAGCTTTGTTCACGTGTCATTAGGGTATGGAAATTCACTAATGCATGTACGTCTGTTGTTTTATCCGTCGCAGTTTATCATTAAGGATGAACATATACAAAAAGAATGAATATCTAAAAACTTTGGGACGCATTTGTGGCTTCTGTGCAAATTATTTTCTTGTTAATTGATAGTGTTAAATAATGTCACAGTGATTGTTTACATCCTTAATCATGAAAACTGCTTATTGGTCGTGTTGTTTCGCACCCTAGTGTTGGTTTTTATTTCTTGAAATAAATTTGTGAGGATGAACTTCTGTTGTAACGATAGAAGTCTTGGGCTAGCAACCAAGAGGGCTGGAGTTTGATGTGGTTATTTTATGCAAAATTGATATAATGTAGGATCATTTGAGGAGCTCTTCACTTCCCCTTCAAGGTGTGCCCCTTTTTTATTTTTTGGTGAATAATATTGATCTTTTCCCCCTCTGATTGGGTCATGGATTTGGTAATAAGTAGGGAAGTCTAATACTCTTTGGTCAATTTGTTTTTACTTTAATTGAAGACATGGATTGAACTGAGTTTTCAGATCCCTTGGTTTGCTCTTTCTTTGTTCTCTTTTATGCTTCTTCAAGAGATTCTATATCCGGTGTGCAAGAGGTCATGCATCAAATATGCAAAACTTTGATAGCCTGTTTCTGCTTGAACACAGTATAACCAGAGCAGGTGGCTGTGCTCATCTAATTT
Source organism: Populus trichocarpa (assembly GCF_000002775.5). NCBI lineage: Eukaryota > Viridiplantae > Streptophyta > Magnoliopsida > Malpighiales > Salicaceae > Populus > Populus trichocarpa. The sequence goes on along the minus strand of NC_037302.2, from coordinate 13,400,609 downwards.
ATATTGAGAGATTCTGTAACATGGATGAGAGGACCTTCTCTCACTTGTAAACAGGATCCGAAACATTGGTCATGCATAGAAAATGGACCATGTGCTGCAAAATGGTGAAGTTTGCATATTTCTCTTGAAGGAAGCTTATTGCTCTAGTAAAGCTTCCGAGCTCAACATTACAAGCCAGCTTTTGGACTCACCATTTGATTGTTGGTAACTTCATCCATTTAATAGATTCTTTGAGTGATGGAAAACTTCCAAATATATCAACAGAAAATACATTTAAAATGGGATGAATTTTTCATATTTAAGGAGCAATTCTATGGCAATCTATTATCTGGGATCTGTTAGACAGGGTTTCAGCTTCTCCTGTTTGAATGCTGAATTGATCAGAACTTGAACTTAAGAAGTGCAATGATACTATTTTCTGCCCCTGTTTTTTTTAGTCTTGAATATTTAGGGGTCCAGTGAACTTGTTGATTCTATCTCTAGTTATAAGCTCTGGCTGCTTGTTAACTTTTTAAATATTCCCTTTAATTTGTGCTATCAAGATATAGGCAATCACACTTTTGCAGTGCCCTCCTTTATTTGTGGAGATGCCTTCCCAAGATAACTGATAACTATTTCTATGCAATAACTTGGACTGTTTGAATCATGCTAGATGCATAAAAAGGGAGGTTTCTAGATGCCGTGCTTTGCTTTACTGTCCTGATATAGCCAGTTATTAGTTGCTCTAATTAGAACTTAGCTGTGAAATCTGAGGATAACAATCTGCTGGTTGTTAATTTGACATCAATGCAGACAACTCATGTTGCAGCTCAATATGGTCAGACGGCTTTTCTCTATCACATTGTCTCAAAATGGAATGCTGACCCTGATGTTCCTGATGTTGATGGAAGAAGCCCTTTGCACTGGTATATGAGAACTTCCCCTTCCCTTTTATTATTGAAGAGATTATTGTTTACTTGAAACTGTTTTTTTTGTTTTTGTTTTTTTTTTCTAATATATTTCAACATTTTCCTGCTTGGTATATGCCATTGTGGTTTGCTCACAATGACATAACAGCTTGCATAGCCTTTATATAAGAATATCACCTGTCCATGCTTTTGGTTTTGTTGACAAATATCTCAGTGCGTCACACTTGCTTAAAATCAACAATTTAGCTTCCATATTAAATGTTAAGCCATTATCAATTCCTTTGTTGGTCATTATTTTTCTGTATCAAGTAGCTCCTTTACCGAGTACTTCGTACCATATTTTCTTTTTTATCAGCTATTGGTGGTGCTTTGATTTTTTTTTCTAATCTGTTTCTTTCTTGGATTATTTTAGGGCTGCTTATAAAGGTTTTCCTGATTGTATACGCCTTCTATTATTTCTGGATTCTTATAGAGGACGCCAGGATAGAGAGGGTAAATCAGCTTCCCAAATGTTGAACTTCTGTTTTGTCAATATAGAAAGAAATAGATGAAATATACATGTGTTAACCTGTATGGATAAGTGTGTCTATTCCCTTACTATATTTCATTTATACATCAGGTTGCACTCCTCTCCATTGGGCTGCTATTAGGGGTAACTTGGAGGCATGCACAGTGTTAGTACAGGCTGGCAAGAAGGAAGACTTGATGGTGACTGATAACACTGGCCTTACACCGGCACAACTTGCTTCTGACAAGAATCATCGACAAGTTGCTTTTTTCCTTGTATGTGTTCCATAATAAAAATAATTTAAATTGGTTAGTGATGTTACTTTTTAAGGGATTTATTGTTTTTTCTATATGTTATGTGAAGCTCAAATGCCTTTTGTGGTTAGTGATTCACCATTGAAATAATATGTCTTAAAGACAGAAGTAAAATAATATTGCAATGATTAAGAAGGATAACAATAAAAGAAGTGTATGCTAGAACTGTTTCAAGAGGCACCCTGGGAACTTGCGGATGTGGCAAGGACAATGTAATGGTAGGATTCCACAGTGAATGGAAGCTTGTATTCTAATCTTGTTGGTTTTCTATGTTGTGTTGCATCCATTTATATGAAGTGTTCTATTTCAAAGACTTTTATTCTTTCTGGATCTACCCTCATTCACTTCTTTGGCTCTCATGTAGGCAAAGGTCATCCTCCCTATTTTGAAATATAGTTTACTAATGATGTGTGGTTCTAGGTTATCGAGGCTTGATTTGTCTCTATAATTGTGATATCCTTTTTGACAGAAACCCTTCCATTTCGATAAATATATTTAATCTCATCTGAAAGTCTATTTGTGGACTCTAGTATTTCCTTGTAGGTACCTCCATAGTGGTGACAATACTATCTCAATGCAGACATGTAATAGACCTTCTCTGATGAACTGGTAATAGCTATTTGCAAGCCAGCTAAGATTTAGATAGAATCATTAGTTCTCAGTTGATGAAGGAGAACTGTGGGAGGATCTTTCTGTGTATGGATGATTACCTGGAAACCTGATCTACCTGAATATGACAAGACCTGATATACATAGCCTATGCCTTTTCTCCCATTTATTTTTCAATTTCCTTCCAAGTGTGGCTTAGTGTTCTGTTTTTGTTTGAATTTTTACTTTTCCTAAGAATTTTAAATTTTTTGATGAGTTTTCTGTTTACTTTTCCAAGTTTCTTAGTGCTCTGTTGTCATTTGAAAGGCTCTGAAGTTTTTTCTTCAAGTTATATTTTCTAATAAATCTTAGTCTGCAGGGAAATGCTAGAAGGTTGCTTGACAAACAGTGTGATGGGAACAGTCGACTGGGACGCCTCTCAAAGTTGGGGCTAGCACCTGTGTTATGGTTCATAATATTACTTCTCCTCGTGACCTATGTTCACGCTGTCATCTTGGGTATCTTCCATTATCTCTTTGTTACAGTGTATTTTTACTCCTATCATCAAGATTACACTACCATGTCCTTGTCTTACATTTTTAATTTAATAACTTTCGGTACAGCTTCAAATCTGCCAAAGTTAACAGCTGGCTTTGGCCTTCTTGCCTGGTTGGCTGTTTTCCTAGTCACTGCTGGACTAGTTATGTTTTATAGGTGTAGCAGGTATGCTCTATTGTGCATTCTAGCTATGTGTTGTATAGCTGAATAAATCCATGCTAGAACTGTTGCCTATGCTTTCTATTCCTTATCGTTTTCTGTTGCTAAAGAAAATCATTAATAAAAATAGAGAAATATGTAAAGGAAGAATGTAGATCCTCTATGCATTTGAGGCCTCCATTATATTGCTCAGGGGGCAATGCATTCCTGCAATGCTCAAATTCAGATATTTGTGGAGTGAGCAATTTGATATAGTTGAGATACAGTAGGACCACTGTTTGTGAAGCAATATGGATTAAACGCACTGTATAAATTATAAGCAACATGGAAAAAATTCTTTGCATGTCTAGATGTGGCTGTTCTGACCTAAATCAATCATGAAATGCCTTTAGTTTGTTTATTCGGAGCAGCATTGTGAAACAGTTGCACACTATTGGAAATTTATGGTCACAGTGTTCCAATGTACATTGATCCTTTTGAGTTTAGCAGACCTTCTTCTGTTGGCTGTTGTGCCGTATTCATCTGTTGTCTCATAAAGACACCCATGTTTGGTGAGAAAAACATACATTACTTTTGCATCATGTTCCCAAGATATGATGATCACCTTCAGCACACCTTTCAGTATGTTTCTTTATACATAATTATTGCTTATCTTATTGCATATCACATCTCCAATTGATTACATGCATCCATGCCTGATTTTTTTTGTTCATGTTACAATGTGAATTACACAAAATTATGATGTAACACCAAACTTGAACATAGCAATCTCAATTGATATTTCACTTTCTTCTTTCGATTATCTCTTGGCAGGAAGGATCCGGGTTACATTAGAATGAATGTGCACGATCCACAAAATATGAAAGATGATGTATGTTTCATCCCTTTTAGATTAATCATGCTTATATTTATTACTATTCATGGTTCTTTGGCATGTAGAAAGATAGTTTTCTAGTCAGTTCTTTTATTGAAGTCGTGCAGAGTTTTCTTTGTCTTTCTTTTTCTAAACAAAAACGCAGGCCCTGTATATTCTCTGATCACTTCTGTATTTATATTTGGCTTTTTATTCTAGGAGCCACTTTTGAAGATTGAGATAAATAATCCTGCTTTGCTCACTGGGAATTGGTCTCAGCTCTGTGCGACATGCAAGGTACTGATTTTTGGCAGCCTATATGGATCTTGCTCGATGAGCAATTCATCTAGCTTTCTCTGATTGATGCTCGGTTTAGTGACATTTTGTTAATTAATCCAATTTCAAATAATAATCAGATTGTCAGACCTCTTCGTGCAAAGCACTGTTCCACATGTGATCGATGTGTTGAACAATTTGATCATCATTGCCCTTGGGTATCTAATTGCATTGGCAAGGTGCGTAAATACTGTTTGATGTCTTTTCTTTCAACTCACATTTCCACTTCGTCTTTTATCAACAAGGAGAATGTATGGTTAATGTCACACATTCATGAAACAGATCTCAGTTGATTTCCCTGGCAATTAGTTTGATAACATTCAGCCAGATAAATTGATCTTTGACTGTTTGGAATCCATGTCTGACTGGCAGGCATAAAAATAATGGCTTGATACTTGCATTTAGTTTATTACATATGCACACGACCTGAGCTTTCCTTAGGGGGACCTTGGCATTTAAATTTACATGGTTTAACCTGCACTGAAGATTCATATCGTAGATACTTTTCAACTGTATTTACCTCTCTATAAAATAATGTGGCATATTTGTGTCTGATGCAGAAAAACAAGTGGGAATTCTTTGCATTTCTTGTTCTGGAAGTTTCAGCAATGTTGATAACTGGTGGAGTGACTCTCACAAGTATGTGACTGATTAGCCTTTCAGATTTAGCCATTTCTAAGCATATATATATATATATTTTTTTGGTGGGACGGGGAAGTTTCTGATTGAGAATGATTTGCGGTATGCAGGAGTTTTGACTGATCCTTTGGCTCCCTCTTCTCTGGGAGCATGGATAAACCATGCTGTATCTCATCATATTGGTGCTATATCATTTCTGATTATGGATTTCTTCCTCTTCTTTGGCGTGGCAGTATTAACCATTGTACAAGCCTCTCAGGTAAATCCTGTAAACATCTGCAAGTGCTGAATATCTGACTGATTGTCTTGGGTGATTTGTTCTGTAGCAGCTGTTACAGAGTAATTGAACTCATAAGCTTGAGTTGCATGCTTATATTTTCACATGATATGCTATTGTGATGCACTTTAGAGTTGCATACCGGTAACCATATGGACTGTTAAGTGCAGTTTCTTGCTGTTACTGTGTGCTGTGTCTGAAGAAAAAAGTTGTTTTGTTGGAGTTCATGTAATTTACTATTTTATACTAAGGGAGTGTATTAGGTAGGATAGCATGCGTTAAATGAGATATACACTTCAAGAGGATATCAAATGATGTATAATTAAAAGAGCATTTTGTTTTCAAACTTCTTTTGTGATGAATGTTCCATGTGTTGACAAGCTGTGCTTTGCCATTGAACTCTGAAGGTGATTCATGCTGTCATTTTTAACACTTTTAGATGAATAGTGCTGAATCATTTCTTCTCCTGTGACAGATATCTCGTAATATAACTACCAATGAAATGGCAAATGTACTGCGTTATAGCTATCTCAGGGGCCCAGGGGGTCGCTTCAGAAACCCATTTGATCATGGCTGTAAAAAGAATTGTTCAGATTTCTTGATCAATGGTTACAATGAAGATGTGGAGTATTTTGAAGATTCTCCACATTCTGAGGGGATTGGAATGATGCACATGTCAAGGAATTCAAACCTGCAAAATGGGGATGCTCATTCTCATCACATGAATGGCAATGGCCATGTTTCCATCAATGTGAATTCGGAAAGTAAAATCCATCATGGTCATGTTCATTCTTCCCACTGCAGCCACGATCACCAAGGGAGGTCTAAATCGGACACCGAACCCTTGGGTTTGGGTGGTCTTGGTCTTGGAAGAAGCAGTGCCCGAACTGTTGCAGCTGCATGATACTGTGATACAAGCTGAAATTGATATGTTTTGTATCATAAACCCATGTGATTGAGCTTTTGTTATTTGATTGATTGGTGCTCTTTTTTGCCCCTAAAGGTGCTCAATTTTTGTACAGATTTACCCTCTTAAATGTTTGTAGCAGCTGTTAGTGAAAATCAGATTTAGCTGTGTGGGTACACTACTACAGAGAGCACTATTGCTTCTTGTACCTTACCATGTAACTTGCTGTTGTCTTCTCGCATCGTTATTTCTTACAATTATACAAATCCCTTTTCAAAGTTCATATGGCAGGATCTGCATTCTCCAGAATGGCATCCAATTTCATAATTTATAGCTTTTCCGGGGTTTCCCTATCCGCAAAGCTGCAGTGTTGCATGTGCTACCAGCCATTGAATTTTGTTTTGCTTCATTGGCCTAATGTTGATTGTCAAGCAGTGACTAAGATGAGACATCTTTTTCCAAACAATATAGTCAAAACTGTTCTTGATAACTTGAGTTAAGCTTGTCAAATACACTTTTTTGAATAATTTAGAAGTGGGAGTTGCAAGCATGTACCCTTTAACTTGTTGCTGATTGTTCTTATTTCGTACTTCAAATTTGGTGCAGGTTTATTCAACAAAGAAATCAGCATCCGCAAGAGAGGTGGATTGTGGTTTACGGCTAAGTGGTATCTTAAACTAGTTTTTGCAAGAATTAAACTCACCATTATATCACCATCCAAGGCAAAATCCATTCTAAATTAGAGGTAATCCTTTACATCTCATGCTAGAAACATTTATCAAACAAAAAAAAGTAGTATTTTTTTTTTATCAATTTTTATATATAAAGATTAGGTCCATCTCTTTATTTTTATTAAAGAAGAACGCTACAATTAGAAGATAAATAGATTTTCAAATAACTTTATATATCAAAATTAGATATATCTCTTTGATTTTAAGAAAGATAAATTACGTACGTAAAGGTTAAACAATTCATAAAATTTCAATGTAATGAAGTTTAAATCTTTATCATAAACAATGATTGCGTGTAATTAATCTCTTATCATAGGCATTGAATCCACTTGCCTAATAATTAATGGGAGTGCCTTTTTATACAAGCAATGGTGAGCTTTTATGGAGTTGTCTAATGTTTGCTTCTGAAATAATGATGAAACTGTTTAAAATAAATCCTTTGGAAATGAATCTTTAGCAAAACTTTCATTATCATCTATTTGACTATTTCCTTAAAATAAAATAAAAAATTAGAAAGGAAAAAACATTCTTGCCAAGCCCATTAATAGCATTGATGGATTAATTTTAAACCTAACTTGGATCAATTTTATATGGGTTTGGTATTGTGATTAAAAGTAATTTTTATTTGAAAATATATTAAAATAGTTTTGTTTTTAATTTTTTTATATTAATATATTAAAATTATTAAAAATAATACTAGAAAAATATTAATTTAATATTTTTCAAGCCACATATTTTTAAAACACTTCCAAATATAATTTCAATCGCAATGTCAAATAACCTATTAGTAGTTAATATCTGTTTCGAATATCTCATACAGCAAAAGCTAAAGAAAAAATCTTTATAGTAAATCCAATTGTAGAAAATTTCAACAGGTAAATTCATTGTTAAAACTTCAACAATTGAATTTATGAAATTTTACTAATTAGATTCACCCATTTAATACACGGAAATTTTTGGAAATTGAATTCATAAAAATATCTTAAGTCGCATGAGAATATTTTTCAGAATATTTTATCTTCAATTTTTCTTTTATTTATAACTTGTTTAATATGTGTTTTGTGATGCAGCTGGAGTGTTTTTTGTTTAAAAAAAATACTGAATTGATTTTTTAATTTTTCTTCAGTAATTTTAAAAACATCAATATCAATTTAATGCTTTTTAAAATAAAAAAATAATTTAAAATCATCTTGAAAATACTAAGACATCAGAGTCTAGAGCTCTAAACAAATACACCAGTAAAGCTAACAAGCATGGTGTTTTCAACGTTTTTTAAGCACAGAAACTCAAAAAAAAAAAAAAGATAAACTTAATTTTGGTCCTTACATTATATTTTAATTCTAAAATGAATTCCAAACTTATAAATTTGATCAACTAGGTCTTAAACATAAACAATTCCCACGTTCCCCTGTAAGATTTGGTTTTTAGAATTCCTCAATAGAGTTGTTAATTCAATTTCTGTTCACGTTACGTGCAGAAGAATCAACATGTTAGCTTCGAGTACCAGAGACATTTGCAGCTTGAAGGCTTAACAATGGAATACAACTAACAGCAGTGACATTAGTATTAGCTAATATAAAAATGTTTTAAAAAATAACGCACATGCAGAATTCAGTTAGTTGTTGATTACATAAAAACAAACTGTCCTTAGTTTGATTTGGTCTTGAATTGAAAATACTGCTGAAAACGCTGCTCCCGTGTATGATCATACGTTTATATTGGTTCATGTATTTTTATTTTTTTTAGTTTAACGTGGGTGTTCGGGCCAGCTTGCGCGCACCTCAACTATTCCCACGGGTCCTGAAGTTAACGATCATGTAAGCCTCCAGTGGCCATCATATGAGCAACCACAGGACTCGAACCTGAGACCACAGAAAGAGCAAACCTCTTGGTTCATGTACTTTACTTGTCCACCACTTTGTCAAAAGAAACATAAGCTTCACTTTTATTTATATGAAGATTCCATGTGCTTGGAACCTGTTGTGCACCATGGCTATATTTGAAATAGTTTTATGGCATGGCTGGTAATGCGTGAAGCTACTGAGTGAAGGTTCATATACAAGAGAACCGGAACAAATGCACCTTAAACCTAAATTGGCCTGTCTTGTGACCCTCCCTTCAGTAGGCTTTATATAATTATCCCTTTATTATGTTAGGATTAATTAGCCATGCTGGAAATAATATAGCTCTTGGAAGGATTCTTGGCAGCTCTTTTTTTCTAGTGTAATTTCCTTTGTGTTTATATGGTTGGGTAGGAATCCGGTCTTGTTTCTGGGTTGACGGCCATTCAACGGTGAGTGTTTTCTGTCGCTGAGTGATTATGTTTCTTTCTAAAATAATGTTTTGTATATATATAAAATATCAAATCATTAAAATTAATAAATGTCATTAAAAAACAAGTTAAAAACCACAAAAACACCCTTTCTCAAATTAAGGGTGTGCATTTCTATCGGGAGTGAGCAAAAAAACCAAAAAACCGATTAAATCGAAAAAACCAGATTAATAACCGAAAAAACCAAACCGAAAAAAAAAACCGATTAAAATTTAAAAAAAACCAGCCGGTTCGGTTTCGGTTTTATAAGCAGAAAACCGAAAAAACTGAACCGAACCGAAACTGAAAAAAACCGGAAAAAAAGAGCCAAACCGAGCCAAAACCGGAAAAAACCGAGCCAAAACCGGAAAAACTGAGCTAAACCGGTTTTTGTCCTAAAAAAACCGAACCGAACCAAACCGAAACCGGTCGGTTTGACCCGGTTTCGGTTTTTTTTTTAAAAAAAATATTTCAGTTTGGTTACTTTTTTTTGATAAAAACCGAAACAAATAAAAAATAATCACCCCTAATTTCTATCCCCTGTCCACTTCAAATATTTTATCCTGATGGCACAGGACGACTTCATCAATGCACCATGCATGTGGAGATATCTTTTGTTTACGCATTGCACTCATTCTTTATTATGAGGCCTTTCTATCAGTATCATCTGGCGCAAAAACACATCCTCAGCGCTTAAAACTTTCAGGTTCTTATCGCAGAGGTATGAGTCATACCGTACTTCATATTGATATTTAACCCCATTGAAATCTCTTGTTGGGGGTAAAGTCTCACCTGACCTTGCCTCTGGCGGGTCACCAAAGAGGCATGTCGAAGGGCCTGTAAGACGAGAATTATTGCAATACGGCGAGAAAGCATTGCATGAGCTTGGCTCACCTGCCATTTTCGTGACACAATGTCTAATGAGTTCACACCACAAAGTGGGGTGTGAGTGAATCTATATCATCACTTGATATAGGGTTCCACCCTGTTTACATGAGTAGGTGCTCATGCAAAACCGGGCTTATCTAATATTTCATCTGAATAAGACACCATCTTCGATTCTTAAGATATCACTGTACTGGAACCTGTATAATCCTTTTTACCTAGTTACTGCTGTCCTGTGGTTTCCACCGAGCTCAGCCGATGAGAGTATTTGATGGATTAAAATAATCCGAGGTCCAATTTTGCTCACATGTTACACTCTTAATAACTTAACAATCAATTTTAAAGGGACCCATATGTTGTGTAGGGCAAATGATGGGAGCTACGAACCCAACTTCAATTCTACAAAGATTTCATATGCTACACAAATGCATATGCTGCAATCTGTCAAGATATAGTTTCTGGCGTATGAAGTAAAGAAAGATTTTCTATCAAAAGAAAAAAACAAGACCGATTTTCTTTCAAACGTTTGTAAGACGAGACACTGGACTCAATCCAGTAGAAAAGCACACTTGTTTCCTTGAAACCTAACTAACTAGCATGACTATGAACATTTACAAAGAACACCAAATTCAAGATTATAAATCATAGCGGCAAACAAACAATGTATAATTGCTGAATACTTGACAAATGAATAACATATACCATCTCCTGTTGACTGTCAGTCTAAAAAGTGGGGAGGCAGAAATTAACAAAAAGGGAAACCTTAGCAGCTTCATCTTATCCCCGTCAGTGTAAACAAATGGAAGAATCTGTTTCTGCTAATATCATGCAATACAATCCCATTACTACAGCAGCTACACCTCTGATGTTTCTAAAAATACATGGCTGAAACTGAATTTTAAGGAGAAGATACCTGCAGAACATGCAACAATGGTTATCTTGAGCAAAAAGGCATCTAACCTCTGGATGAACCAAAGAAACAAATTAATTAAGGAGACTGAAATATGAAGTGGTGAGTGGTAAGAGGTAAGCATGCACTAATCAGAAGTGGCAGAGATAACGCAAAGCCTATCACTGGTCTGACCAGAGTGCATAACACTAAAATCCCAGACAAGAAATCACATTGAATTCTTGAAAGCCATTTTCATCAAGTCAAAGGATATTGTCCCTTCCTGAGATCGAACTATTTAACAAATTAAAGCAGTGACCACATAGAGCTGCTTGTGAAGTGGTTGCTAGCAGAGATTTAAAAACGGAGAAAAGGTCACTCTATCAATTATTAGACAGCAGCTGCTATATGAAATTTGCACATAACATATAAATGGTAGCTGGCAGCCAAGGTATCACAGAAATTTTTCCATCTTATGCAAAAGAACTTGATTAACGAGAGTGTTTTTGGCATGCATGTACATACCTAAGCAAGAAGTCATCTATTCATAGTAAAGTTTTGATGGATGCAACTCATAAAATCTCCAAGGCATGATAAATATCGGAAACACGACGTCGAAGTAATGGTTCTAGCCGGAATGTGGGAACCCCATTCCGCCACCTCTTAGCTTCATGCATCTCCTTCCATGCCTGTACTATCTCGTCAATTCTAAATCCTAAACCTGCAATGGTGAATTTTAAGCAGATATATTTGTTAGCATCTCAGAGATAATTCTTAAACAAAATTTCTAATAAGTAATCAAAAGTTATACCTTCCAGTGCATTATCGTTTGAAACATGATTCTTTATCATAACAGCTATATCTGTGGGGGAAGCTCCAGCAAGATGAAACTTCTCGATTGCGACTTCCAAGCATTCTTGCCAGACTGGTAGGCCTAATTTGAATTCCATAATTGACCGCTCATATAGTACGGTGCCCCAAAGGAGGTTAATCTGGGACCTCATGTTCCTAGCCTGCTCAGTAGCATCTTCTGAGAACACATCTTTAAATAGCTTGTCTGACCCAGTTTTCTGAGACTGGGCTTTAACCTTCGCTACGTTGGAAATGTTCAGGTGTTGAGCCTCAAATTCTTCCCACATTACCATGCCCTTTTCCATGTTGTCCTCAGCCATGTTATAAAGTTGGACAACCTCTTCAGAAGGCCATGTTTCCAAGTCAACATTGTTTCCAATTGCATAATACCAGGAAAGTTTTGCCCGTTCAAACTGCTGCTGCGCTTGAGCTAGAAGACCTTCATAGAAGTCTGGTTTGATTCTTAGTGCTTCTTCATATCTCTTCCCTGCTTTTATATATTCTTTTTGCGCCCAGTCATATGACTTTCTAATCTCTTTAAGTATTGATTCTCTTGAAGCTTCTTCAGTGAAGCCGAGCCTCTTCCTTGCCCTGGACATATGAATGTTTCCCCAGTTGAACAGTGCCAAAGCTGCCATCTCTTGAAACTTGCTTGCTGCTGTGTTGAAAAGGTCTTGCGCTTCTTCACTAGTAACTGTTTCCTCCATAGCATCTGAATACACCTTCATACCGAGTTCATGAAGACCCAAATAAGAATCAGAATCGAACCCGACATGGTTCTTGAACAGCTTAGCAAACTCTACTATCCATTCATCAAAGCAATATGATCTGTTTTCAGACAGCTTGCCATTTTCCATGTTCCCATTCTCAGTGGCAAGCTTTTGTTTGATATCCAGTTTTTGCACCTCCTCCAGCTTAAGTCTATCAAAGGATGGGTCTTTCTTAGGATTGGCTTCGACCAGATACAGCTTGATAGAAACCTGGGTTTCTGCTGATGCTTCTACCCACCTTAATTCTTCATCAGAGGTTATTGTAACCAAATCACCTTCATGGTCCCTGTATTTGATAAGAATCTCTTCTGAGCCTGGAAACCGATCAGCAATAACTTCCCTAAGTTGCAGGAGGTTGCAATTAATAGGCAACTGAGCCCATCTTATGTCCTCCCCAAAAACCAATTTTACAGACTTCTTAGGTTCTTCCGTTTTCCTCAGTTTTTCCTCCACCACCACCTTATCCTCGGCTTTCTTCCCCTCGAGTTGGCTATCAACTCTACTGTATTCAATTTCTTTCCCAGCATTCTGTCCCTCAACTTCATCCCCAACCATCTTTTGCTCAGTTTCACCTGCAGTCTTTTTTTCCTCTACTTTTTTGCCCTTCTTCTTCTTTGTCTTCTGTTTCGCTAGTTTAGATGAGGCAACAGGGGGTTCAACATATTCTGGAGGCAGTTCAATTACTGTATCGTTCACCCTTAGCCCCTTCTGCTCAATTGTCTTTTTCACCCTTTCTGAAATCTCTGATGCCATGAAATTATTTGGCTCCATTTTCAAAACCGTACTGACATCTCTCATAGCCAACTCCAGCCTATTCAAAGCCTCATAACACCTTGCTCTCTTCAACAGTGCCTTACTATACTTTGGTGTGACCTCTAACGACAAATTACACTCATGAATTGCCCTGGGATATTCACTCAGACCCATCTGCATATAACATGCGGCCATATTACTCCGAAGATAGGATACATCTATATGATTCCTCGGAAGCAACTTGATGGCCTTTTCGTACTTCAACATGGCTCCTTCATGGTCTCTCTTCTGAAACAACTTGTTCCCTTCCTCCTTCAATTCTTGTGACATGGAAATGAAGACTGCAGTGTCCTTATCCAGCGCCTTAGGGCTATTATTCCCAACCTTAGGTTGCTTCATATCATTCTCACTTGATTGTCTTCCTACCTGTTTCTTATTCTTTCCGTTCTCCTTCGCCATTGGGAATCCGACAATCCAAAATCCAAGAACTACAACTCAATATCAACTAACTATATTATGATTATCCAAACTAAAACCTCAAAATCCACAACAATCTAATCAAACAGTTCACAAACTAACAACCGAACTCACCTACAAGATAAATAACTGAAACCCAACAACCGCTTCTGTGTAAAAGCTTTAAAATTGCAGGAACAAGATAGGCTAGAACTTCAAAAGCATGAGGTAAACAGATCTTCACAACTCAAATCAAGAATATACTAACATACAACAGACCACAGACACAGGCAAGTCAAAACCAAGCTCTAATACAGCAGACCCCACAAACCAAATTCAAACTTTTCCTCCAAAATGGTGCCAATTCCCACAAAAAACGTCAAAAATCTAAATTTCTCCCTTGAATCTCAAATGAGCTCTTCTCTTTTTAAGCACACAATGACTTCAAAACCAGAAAACCAAACAACACGAAAGGAAAAGTAATAAACTCTGTCTATCCCTCCAAATCAAGACAAATTCTTTCTCCTCCAGAGAACAAACAAATCCCAATTCAGAGAGATGCAAAACAAAATCTTAAAAAGAAAAGAAACCTTCTTTCAGCTAAAGATTGCAACTTGATACTTTGCTTGAACAAAAAGAAATTAAGACTTATCTGGGAAATGAATTCTTGAAATTAGAAAACTTGTAATGGAGATTTTTTTTTTCCCTTTTCTCAGGAAAATGCAAAGAGAAGGTTGAAGGAACAAGAAAGCTCGTACGCTTGTGATAAAAAAACGAAAAATGGTAAGAAAACTGACCAAATTCTTGTACTTTTATAATGTGTAAGATTTTCACAAGCTTAACGTAAACGCCACAAAAAAAAAGCTGATAAAGCAATGTTTTTGTCTCACGTATTTTTATTTTCTTTCTAATATTTTGAAGCTTTCAATGTTTTTTTTTTTAAAAAAAGTTTTGTATATATACACAAAAAAATGGTAAGGCCCATGATGACGTAAATTCCAAGTATCTTGGGGACGTTTGATGAGAAGTGAAGGGCAAAGATTTGATTTGACTAGTTGCCACATAAAAATAGGCTGTCTTTTTCTTGAATCCAAATCCTTTAGCTTAATTAATAATTAATAATTAATTAGGAACATCTTAAATAAAATCTTACATGCTAAGTAAGGTCATTAAATAGCAGACCTCGATTTCAAGCATGTGAAATCCTATAGCTTAATTAATTAATTAATCAAATAAATAGGGACATCTTAAATAAAATCTTAAATACTAAATAAAGTCATTAAATAGGAGGCCTCGATTTCAAAGCAAGTGACTTTTGCTGGCAAACGATTATTATTAGTTGTCTTTTAGTTACAAGGGATTGAATTGTTAGTTATTTAAATGGGAATGGACAGGGTAATTCGTAATTTCACTTGTAGTTGAATTTTTTTATTATTTGTGCACGTCATGAGATAAAAAATAATTTGTTTTATATTTAGATATTTATTTTTTTATAAAAAAATAGTTATATCTTATCAAGAAATATTTTATGTAAATTAAAAAATATCTAATAACATTCTTATCATTTTTTATAGGATCATAAATTTTATTTTATTTATATCTATTTTTTAAAAAAAGTATTTCTATCTAATTTTATCCCTTCCCTAATCATACCTTTTATTAGATTATATACAATCATTTAATCATCATTAATCATGCCTTTTATTAGATTATATACAATCATTTAATCATCATTTCAAAATAAAAGAATGTTTATAAATAAAAAAAAACAAAGATTTTCAACGCACTCAACAACTAAGCTCTGTTTGTTTTTGTGTTTAAAAGCGTTTTTAAAAAAATTAAAATTTTTTTTTCTTTACTTTAAATTTTTTTTTGTGTGTGTTTACATCATTTTGATGCGTTGATTTCAAAAATAATTTTTAAAAAATAAAAAAAAATTATTTTGATATATTTCTAAGTAAAAAAACACTTTAAAAAACAACTGCAAATACACTTCTAAACAGGCTCAAATATATAGATAATCATTATTTTATATGAGTACCATTGTTGTAATGATATTGGATACATGATGTATGAATATCTATTTATGATTGTTTTACTTAAAGCTATTATAATTAATTAAAAATATTTTGCAAAACCTTTTTTTCCTTTTTTTAATCCCTTTAAAAGGAAAATCTACAAGTTATGTAAGCTCTGACCCTCCACATGCTCTCTGTAAATTATTTTCTTTCATTATATGTTCTTTTTTATCAAAAGAAAAGGGTTTCTGCTAATAATAATAATTAAAAAAAGAAAAAGGAATTTATTGAGGCCTTTCCTCGTCACACCATGTGTACAACATGCATTGCCTTTTTGGTTGTTATTGTGGCAAAAAAAACCGTGAGTGGACGACAAGCTGCTCCACCTGTTGTCTTCCTCTTTCTCTCACGTGTGTCCCTCTCATGCAATCCAAAGCAAGACAAGCCTAAATATATATTTCAGTACGCAACCTTTATAATTTGTTTTTTACAGTTTTACTATTATCAATTAAATTGTGTTGCTAAAAAAAGGTAACAATCAAGCTATGTTATTTTTTCTGGTTCAACTAATTTATAAATTATTTTTATTAATCATAATTTTTGTTTATAGTTATTTTTAAAAATGTATTTGTTTTAAAAAAATATTAAATTAATTTTTTAATATTGTTTAATGATTTTAATATATTGATATCAAATAAAAAAATCTAAATATATATTTTTTAAAATACTTTTAAAGAATACCATAACACTAACAATTTGCTACGATAAAACCGGCAACAGCAGAAGCCTTGTGAAGCAAGACAATCGTTTTTTGTTTTCGCAAAGCAAGAAATTGGAATTTCCCTTTCCCTTGAGCAAAAGCAAGCCCCCATTTTTTTTATATAGTGTTTGGAAGTATTGTGAAAATTATTTTTTATTTAAAAATATATTAAAATACTATTTTTTTTATTTTTTAAATTTATTTTTGATATTAAAATACTAAAAAAAATTAAAAATACTAAATAGATAACTTAAAATAAAAAATAAATAAATTTTAATTAAAAAAAAAAAAAACAAGTTTATCGCACTCCAGATTCCGTGTCTAGAAACGAAAGGAGGCGTGACAAAACAAACACACGTCACCGCTCGTCAACTCCTTGACCCTTCTTTATTCCCTTCGGTTTCTTCGCAATTTCTTGGTTTTGAGGGTAACAAACAAACACGACTCACCGCTCCTCCATTAAAATAAGGCGAGGACTGGTCGGTGTATAGAGGTGTTGAAATTTCAAGTTAATTTCCTTCTACACCCCTCCACAATAGAAAATGAAAAATCCCTGCACCAACAAATCGAGAACACGCGTCAAAAAATATAACAAAACCTTTATTTATTTATTTATTTATTAAAAAAATTGAGGTTTAAATTCAAGATTTTTAAAGAAAGAAAGACATTATTTGACCAAATAAACCAAACTTTTTTTTTTTTAATCCTTTCCTTTTATTTTCTCGCCCCAATTTCTCTTAAGTCAATTCAATTTGGTCATAGATTTAAGTCTTTATTTTTGTTTCGTTTGGTTCCAATTTTTTTTATAACTCCTTAAATTCCGTCTGGCCCGATTAAGACTTGGTAGGGAAGAATAATAAGAGAAAAGACATGTTGCGCAGAGGGATCACCTGAGGGGATTATCTGAGTTTTATAGGTTAATTTATGTTAATTAAAATTAATAAAATATTAAATATTTTTAAAATTTTATTTTAAATTTTTTTATAACTTTTCAATCTAATTCTAATTATAATTCATCTCAAAACCAATTAAGACTCAATCAAGTCTAATTAAAAAAAAATAAAAAAAATAAATTGTACAACTAAGTTAATTCATCATGATTGTTTATTATTCAAGTTATAACATTTACTTGGAAATCCATGTCAATACAATATAAATATATTATCATCTTTTCATTTTGCTTGTCATTGTTTTTTGTGATGTAGTTCTTTGAGAGCCTGTAATTTTGCATTTAAGTTAGAGTTAGACAAGGATTAAAACAATTACGACGTGAAATATATTTTTAAAACCAGATTGCCATTTGAACTGGCAACTAGTTCGCCGTAGGTCCACTGAGTCATTGTTTATAAAACACCTCAGCAAAAAAGAAAAAGAAAATAAACAAATGGGAGATATAATATATCACCATCCCGGAGGATAAAGTAGTTGGCGAATGGATTTGTTTTAATAATAATAATAATAATAATAAAAAGAAGAAGAACCAAGCACCTCAACAAGTAAAAAATCAGAATCAATTATCACTTATTCTTGATATTTTAACAAAAACTAATTAGTTAGTCCTTGTTATTTAAAAGATTATGTATTTAAATCCATTTATAAATCTTTTATCTCCTAAATTTCAGTGTTTTCTAGTTTATTATGTTTTTTTTCCTTTTTTGAAAAAAAGAAAAAAGAAAGAAAAGTAGGTAAAATGGAAAAAAAATGATTAGAAAAGATAGTAATTTTGAAAAAATATTTATTAAGGATGATCAGTACTAATCAAGATAGTATTCAATCATATATATAATAAAAGGTCTGATTAATTAATGTTTTTGATGAACTGAGTTGACTAAATTATAATTATAATAACTCAGGAAATTGTGAAATTTTTTATATGATGATTGTAACTCCAATCAAACAGTTGGGCCCAAATTCGATCTTAAAGCCTAATCATCATAAGCCTGGACTAGATGTGTTTATCCAGCCCACTATTTGTTACGTGGCGAATCTTCATTGGCCAATCAATTCAGCAACAAGAACACATGATTCAGTCTCACAAAGGAACGCTTCCTCTTCCTCTTCTATTCTTAACGCAAAACCCAAAATCTGCAATTTTTTTGGAAGTTCTTAGATTATTAATCATAAAATTTCAATAAAAGTAAAATAAACCACAGAAAGGGAGTAGAAAGATGAGATTTTTGTGGTTAATTGTGGTGTTATACACTGTATGCAACCATGTTTTAGCTGATCAGATCTTCCCTGGTCATGTAGGTAAAAAGATTGCTACTTTGACTGTAAAGTAGATTGCTTTGTAAACATAAGATTAATGAGTCTTTGAGATTTTATTGTTTTTGACATGGGTTTATCTTGTTTCGCTATGATTTCTCAATTTTTGAAGAACTTGGTTTCTTAGGATTAATTAATTATTAATGTGTTTCATGGAATGTTTTTGTTGTTTCGTGCAATGTTTTTTCAACAAAGATTTTTATGTTTTGTGTGGAGAACATTGGAGTGCCTTTAATTGGTTAGAAGGTAATTTTTTGGACAGAATTCAGAGGGAAAGGGTGTTAATTATAGTTTGTAATACGCTGTGGTATTGAATCGGCTTGGCCTTTTATTGTTTAGTTGTTTTATATCAAAGCATTAAGTAGTTTACTGGTTATGAATGAAGCTTTGAAAGGAATGAAAACACGGATAACTAAATGGGGGGTTGTAATTCAGCCATTACTGTTGCTGGCAGTTGTCATGGCACTATTTAAGAATTTAGAGGTTTCAAGTCCTGTTTTGATATGTTCAGTCAGTTACAAGGGTGTTTTTGTGTTTTGCATGTTAAGCAAGCTAGTTAAATTAATGTTGTTGCGTTATATCCTTCTTCTGTTTGTGTATTTCTAAATCCGTTATGTTAACTTTCTGCTAATTAACAGGTGCTACATTTCGCAGTTCTCGTGAACCTAAATATCAGATCGACTTTCATTCAGAAGACTCTCCTTTTCTTCCTGTAAGTAAGCGTAGGGTTTTTGCCTTTTTTTTCCTTTCTGTGCTACATATATCTTTGTATCATGCTAGTCTGTTCATTGTCGTTGTCATCAGCTAGATTGCATGTCCATGTTTCAAAAATGCGCCTTTTAACACTGTTATCGCCACATGCTCTTTGATCAGTTAAAATGAGAATATGATGGGAACCTGGGACTCGGGGCCGGTAAGTTTGTGACTTGAAAAGAGAAAAACTGTCTTGGCTAGGATCTGGAAGATGAATGTTTCTCAAGAAGTTTGCATGCAACGGAGGGTTGGTATTATTTGATAGTCAAGAGAGTTTCCTTGTTCATTTTCTGCAGCAGATGGGTATTGAGGGATTGAACAGTGACCGTGTTATGACATTGCAAATGCTTAACTCTGTTGTAATTTTAAATTGCTTCAGATTCTCTATTTTAAAGTCAGTTTTTAAGTTTCAGACTCAAACTGATATAACAATAAGTTTTTTTCTCTTTTAGTTTCTCTACATCCCATGGAGCCTGTGAGTTTCTTTGGTGTGAAGAATGTTCATGCAACAACCTAATGACCATTCTTTGGCTTTCTATGTGAATGTGATAACCTTAATTTATTTTCCTTTTTAGTTCCCTCTGTGTTGGAATTTGGTTTCTGTAACTTATATATAAAAAAATGATTTGCTTTTTTAATCCGACAACTTTGCAGGATGATGACCAGGAGTCAATAGTTATACCCAACAAAAATGGTGAGAATTATTTATGCTTCTTGCCTAAGGTGGAGAAAGCCAAGAGTGAAAAACCAATTACTCAGCTAAATATAAGCAGCATGATTGTGGAAACTGAGGAACGGGTTAAATTGAAGACACCAGATGAGCTGCTTGAAGTATTGAAAGGCTCATGCTTTGTCAGAGTCAGTATCTGTCACTAAAAACTTTTTGGACATGTCATACTAAATAATGCGTTTCTGTTTGTTGATCAAAATTGCTTCCAGTTGTGCTTTTTTTGTTTTCTGATATCTGGTCTTTTTGAATAAATTTGCATCAATCGCAAGTCATTTCTCTTACACTGCTGTATCTTTGATGCAGCAAGAGGGTTGGTGGTCTTATGAGTTATGCTATCAGAATAAAATAAGGCAATTCCATGTGGAGGATGAAAAGGAAAAGGTTGTGACCTGGGCATGTATGAGTTATTCCTATCTTTGATTTTTTAATTTCTTTTGTTTTGCCTTTGGTTTTGATATTTCCTTGCTTTGTAACTGGAAGCATGCTGATGGATTAATTTCTTGAAGTTTCAGTGGATAGGATGTCCTATACGGATATCCTTTTGGGCTTGTCGTAGTAAGAGCAATAATGCCAGGCAGTTGCTACTATTATTATTATATTGGAAAACTTAGTTTATTTTCCAAATTTTGGAATGATTAGGACATTTTACAGCAGTAATTTCAGCATGTATGAGCTATTCTTATCATTGATTTTTTAATTTCTTTTGTTTTGCCTTTGGTTTTGATATTTCCTTGCTTTGTAACTGGAAGCATGCTTGTGGCTTAATTTTTTGAAGTTTTGGTGGATACGATGTCCTATACGGATATCCTTTTGGGCTTGTCGTAGTAAGAGCAATGGTGCCAGCCAGTTGCTACTACTATTATTATTATATTGGAAAATTTAGCTTATTTTCCAAATTTTGGAATGATTAGGACATTTGACAGCAGTAATTTCAGCTTCCCTTTGTACATTGCACACCTGCAACTTGCATGTTATTGCCTTCATGATGCATATATTTCTCATTACAGGCTGTCCAAGAATTTATCTTGGGTGTGTATGATGAAGAAGCCACGGCTGCATTCAACCAGAATCTTTCTGACATTTCTACATTGAAGGATCATCGTTCAAAAGATGCATCTCAAAGGTAAAATACCAACCCATGCAAAGAGTGTGAGGTAAACTCTGCTTGTGGGCAAAGTAAAGCGAATAAAAGGTGGTAGCCATCATATTTCTATTGTTTGTGTTTGAGTAGGTATCATGCTCATCAGTATACAAATGGAACCATATGTGATCTTACAAATGAGCCACGAGAAACTGAGGTACGGTGGATAAGTTACTTTTTTGCAGCCACTCTCTCTCTCTCATGTGGTGCCTGTGTTTTCTTTATGTGCAGGTGAGATTTGTATGCTCAGAGCCCAGAGCTATGATTAGTTCTGTCATTGAGCTATCCACGTGCAAGTATGCTCTTACAGTGCAGTCTCCAATGCTTTGCAAGCACCCGTAAGTCTCTCTCCCTCTCTGAGGTGAAAACCATTGCCGCTAGAGATCAGATTTGATAAAATATTGCAACCTTTAAATTGCTTATGGTTTAAATACAAAGGAATAAAATATACAATAGCATGTTAACTTCAGCAATCCTGTTCATCTTTGGTGGTAAAAGCGCCTTGCTTCATTTTAAGGCTTGATTGATCAACACAATTTGTCTCAAGTTTTAGATTCAATTTGACAGTCCAGGGCGCAATGAAATGCCAATCTTCTTGCTATGGTGAAAAATCATCTCTAAGGTGCCTTGCATCACTTGTTTAAACTTTAAACAAAGTTGTTATTTGAATAAGGTACATGTTACTACTACCACAAAATTGGGCTTTCTTTTCTTCTGATATTTTTTCTTCAAGACTGCTTCTCATATCCATGTGCTGTTTATCGCAAAATGAAGGTAAAAAAATCTGTAAGAATGATAGATGGTGAATTTACAATTATTACGCTCTTTGGAGAACGACAAAGTGAAATGAAAAATATTATTGTTGTAAAAAGCAATAACATATCGTTATACAATCTGTTTGTACTTGTATCTTGTGTGAAAATGCTTGCTTTATCTGTTGAGTTGCTGGTATGAACTTGTTTTGTATTTAGTTCGTGTTAATATAGCTTCAAATGGACTCTTTAGTTTCTTTGGAAACATGCCATTTTATCCAACCGAACCTATAATACTTGCTTACATGCATAATGCGTTGCATCCACTTTTGACTTCGCAGATTGTTTCAAGAAGAGAGACCAGTGTGGCACACCATTAATTGCAACCTTCTTCCCAAGGATTACAAAGAAGCTAAGCCAGATGAAGTCGAAACCGAAGATGAGCAGATTTTTATGGTGTCTGACGTTGAATCATCTAACTATGATTCAGATGAATAAGCGACGCATTGCAGAGGGACCTTTGTCAATATGGATCAAATTGAACGAGCTAACAAATTGTGTTCTTCGTGTTTTATATGGCTCTTTCTTCGCAAGTGCAGCGAATGGTCAATCACTGTCATGCCATTGACCCAACGAGTTGCTTTTCCTAGACCCTCTCTTCTTAGAAAGCAGACAACAAACAGTGTTAAGACAGTTTTAATGGAACTTTGGATAACTCCAGGTTGATGAAACTGATCAGAAAATACATGTAAATTTTACGGAACAAGACATTCCTTGATGCTCCAAAATTTTCTTCCATTTCTTTCTATGCATTCCACTAATTTGTTGCTTTCCAACATGCCGATTTTTGCTTCATGATGGAAGGCAATGGTGAGAACATTTGGAGAACTCAATTTGGACCAGTAATATTTGGGACGCACAGAATTCAATTAAAATGTTATTACAATTTCTTTTGATTCCCATTTCTCAAAATTACTAAAATATATTTTGTATTTTAAGATTGGTGGTTTTTATAGATATGTATACTAGATGACTGAACGTGTAACGTTGCGTGGGGAGGAATATTTTTATATATTATTATTAAATTTGATCTACTTAGTTAAATTTAATTTGTTTTATTTTAATTCTTTATTTAAACAAGTTTTAAATTAAATAGTGTGATAGTTATCTCATATTAAAAGATGAATTTAAAAAAAAATTAATAATTAATTTTTTAATCAAAAATTCAATGTTAAAAGTTTTAAAAAAAAGTCAAACTAGACACGCGACTTGAGTGGTCTAGAGTTTATAAAAAGTCTAGGCTCGCATGTTCGGGCCATATATATATATATATATATATATATATATATATATATATATATATATATATATATAAAAGAGGTGGACCCGTGTGTCGTTTATTCAATTTAGAATTTGACCACCACTTTGATGGTCAAAATCATGCAATGAAGTTTTTTGAGGTTAAAAGTTTAATTTTCAACCAGCTTTCATCTATCAAAAAATCATTTCTAAACCATTTATTAACCTCAAAACACTCTAAGATTACATAAGAAAACTAAAATCAATAAAAAAAACATCATTAAAGTTGATTTTTCTTTTCAAGTATGTTTAGAGATCATCTAATAAAACTTGTTGACATTAAGCTGGCTATTTTGGTTGCAGAAATCATGACAACTAATCATTTTCTATCTTTCATAATTTTTTAGTGACTTTTTTTTCTTTTTCTAATCTAGACACTAAAAAATAAACAAAATAACTTTTTGGATTAAAATAAATTTTTAGGTTAGCAATATATTTTCTCTTGTTTTACAATTCAATTTTATTTCTTTTAATTTGATAATTATACCATAATTGTAACACTAATTCTATCTAATTTGATCATTAAAAGATAGGATATAATTGAAAGGATAAAGGTTTGAAAATGAAAAGAAAACTCAGAAAAAGTGAAGCTCCATAAGCTTTCCCAAATCTTTTACATGTATTAGGTAATAATTGCAATACTAATTCTATCAATAACTCATTGAATGATGTAATTTAAAGGAAAAAAAAGTTTGAAAAAAAATAAAATTCAGAAGCTTCCTGTTCACATGATGTGTTTTTTGATGATATAATATTGTTTTTCTATAAAAAAATAAAAACCTGATCAGTTGATACTTATGCGTATGAATTTCTTCCACGTTTACCCCTTGTGAGGGCAACCTTTCTTCTAGTAGATAAATCTATTAGAAATACAAACACGCGGGAATTGTTGCTTCTGCTTGGCTTTCATCTCCATAGCGCATTTATTTCAACCAGGAAGTGTTTCAAAAATAAAAAGGATCGTTGCCAACACCATCACTCTCAAGATGGATGCTGCAATTACGTTTGCTTTCTGTGTGCAGGTCAGTACAACAACGCAGCCTATGCTTAGTTTCAACCCTTAAAACACCAAGGCTCTATCATATCACCAGAATTGCTATTACCACTATTCACAATATATTCACAAAGATACACTTTGCGCCATCCTCTGAGTCAGTTTCTTCTTACTGGGAAGATTGGGAAGACGAAGTGCCATCCGCTGACGCCAGCAAAGCGAGGTACTCATTGATGGCCTCCCCTTCTTTGGCTACTTCAATGTCATAATCAGACAATGCATCGCCTCTCGCTAGTTCATCAGCAATTTCACCCTCCATCTCCACATCCCGCTGTTCAATTTCAGCAGCTGATGGACCTTCATTACTACAATCAATATCCAGGGCATCTGGATCCAGATTATCCAGAGCAAGGTCGGTAGGAGTTGAATCAGGAGCACTAGCATTATTGTTAACAGCTGAAACATGAGCATTTGCACTGTTTTCAGCAGCAACAGTGGTATCTGCTCTGGAATGTGTGAGCAGTTGATGCATGGCTTGCTCTAAAGAACCACCAGCTTGGACAGCACCAATCACTGCAGAAAGCAGGCAAGAATAAATGTCACTAACTTGCAAGGTAATAATGCCTACAAACATAGAAACAGCCTAGAATTAGAGGCACCACAACGCACAGCTGCTTATTAGTACCTCTTGATCTTTCAAAGCCCATGGACACAAGCCGTTCAATGGTGGCATCAGTGGCTCGTTGCTGTCTTCTCCTTTTCCTCAATTCTATATTACGCTGCAGGTCAACTCAAGTTAGTAATGATAAAAGTTCAAAATGAAATTCAACAATATTTCATGTGTAATTTCAGAAACCTGAAGTGCAGTATTAGCTTCTGGATTTGTCAAGTCATCCAATGCTTTTTGAGTATCATTCTCATTTTTTCGAAGAGCTTCAGCAGCTAGCTCCTTCTCAAACCTGCCACAATGAGGAGCCCTTAGCTTTTACCAGGGCCGATAAGTGCTAAATGAGTAGGAAAGGGAAGTACAAGTGTTAATGTCATATTTACAGAATGCCCTTAAGAATTGAAGAATCTGATAATCTACATGTCAAAATATTGAGGAAGTTCATGAAATTGCTCGTCCAACACAATATTAAGCTCAGGTACCAAGAATGTGCATGACATTGGGATAACAAACGTTAGAGTACCAAATGTTGAAGCACAAATATATGAACTCCTAATGCTCGTTACAAATAAGTTTTCCAACATGAAACTATGTTTTCTTACAGGATCACCACTAACAAAGGTATTAAAATGCCTGCTTACCCTATGGAGACCACCTCTGTCAGTCTTTGGAGATCCACAGCTTTCTTTAAGGGTGTAACTCCATACCGTTTCTGCTCCCTGGAAATCAGCATAGAAGTGATGTTACTAACATGGGATAATCCCATATGAAACAGAAGTCAATTTTATGACACTTGCATTATTTCATTTCTTCGACGAATGTCATCTTCCCTTTTCTGTTCTCTCTTTTCCCTTTCCACTACAAGAAAATTAACAGCACTCTGAATATCCTGATTGCTCATTCTTAATGCTCGTTTTGCATCCCATTCCCCAAAGCCCATGCTCATGACAAGTGATAAGGCTTCATCTGGCACTTGTAGCTGGAATCCACAATAGGGATTGTTTTCAGAAGGAATAAAAATGCAAGGAAGCTTTGATAGGAAAAGAAAGAGTGCATTGAGATGGAAGATCAAAGACAAAGTAAATCAAGAATCCAGAATTACTCAATATTGAGATTCATAAATTTGATTTCAACGTTTAGACAATTGCAAAAGTTCAAGCCTCAAAAGCAACCACTTCAACCAAAAAGACTAAAAACTAGATTTTATTTGCAGATGCGTTGGTTTCAATTTTGGTAAAAGTTTGCAAACATCATAAATCATCCATAGACAAAATGAGAAAAATCAGACAACATTCAGTAAACTATCCCAGAATACATCAACCAAGATGAGAAAACGTTATGTACTTAAAAAGTATGTTCACTGATACAATGTCATGTCTACACACACGCACACAAGGAAAAAAATGTTTGACCTGGAAGAACTTTTCTTGTGCAGAAGCCAAGAACTTCCTAGATTTGTTGAACTGGCCACTGTGATAAGCCACCACTCCTTCCAACAATTCCAATCGCAAATATCTACAAAGAAATAGCAGAATGGAGTTACATTCAAAGTGCCAACCAAGACTTTCAATCCAGCTATCAGTAACCATGCAGAAAGCTTTGCATTAGACACTCACAATGCGAGCTCTGAAGTACGACCAGCTTGAAGCAGTCTGAATCGGGAGGAGTCCTTTCCATGAGCACGCTCAAGTCCTTCTCTAGCCTTTTTGAGGCGTAATCCTGCCACTGCAATCCAGGCAATATCTCGGAGCATGAAGTAACACCAGACCATGTCTATTTGCAGTATTGGAATATTGTCAACAAGCTGGAAGCAACACAGCCAAAAGGCAAAAGAAAAGGACAGTATTAATCACTTAACCATAAAAGATACCAGAAAAGAGATCTAGCATTAACCATCTTAGTTAAAGCAAAAAAATTGCTCACTCACTTCAATGGACTTGGGATTGCATAGAGAGAAAGCCTCCTGCAACATAGAAATCAACAGGATATTCATTTCCTTCATCAATTACTGGAGGGTTTCTCAATTGATAAGCAACAATCAAGTTTCCAAAAGCCAAAAAAAGATATCCAATAAGTCTAAAAATCATTTCATATGCATGAGAAAAGTTTTGAAAAGAAGCACAATGCCAATTGTAATAGACAAGCAGAGGAAATATGAAAAATAAAGGGAATTGTGATAAGTTAATAAAAGGAAATCTATGAAAAAGTATAATATGTAGATACAAAAATTGTCCCCTAAAAAATTTCAATCGGAATATCTTAAAAGACGCACCAATAACTTACTCCAAAACAATTGATTAGACCATAGAAGTTAAATATACAAATCAATTGCAATAAATTGACCATTTAAATAAATGCACAAGGAACTAACCTCTCCCATAGTAAGAACTTCTAGTGCATCAGTAAACATTTGCTTTCTGATAAATCGCTTTCCACTTGTATGGAGCATCAGACCTGTCATTATTGCCCTGCCAAATAATGGTTCAGATCTTACTTCTTATAGAGTTGGATGATAGACCCTTAAACTCTTAACCATGGAATTTTTGTCAGGTATCGAAACAATCTAGAAAAGTTACAAGCACAATTTACTTCAGTATCTTACAGTCTATCAGTCTCAGAAAAGTGCACTTTCTTCCCACTCTGATCTTCAAGTTCAATATCGAAGTCTTCTATAGGTAATGCACCATCTGCATGCCTCTTGGACAATGCAGTAACAGCTGCCCTGCCAAGTTAAAAGAAACCACATGTGCAATGCAACAATTAGCAAATTACAAAGACATGTTCAGAACGATTTTATCCTCAGTCAGCACATCTGAGAGATTTATCTTCAACAAACATGTAGCAGAAGCACAACAAATAAATCCAAAATTCTAGTTGGGGGTTGGAACAACTTGGCTTAGTCATTCCTGAGTTATATAAATTTCCAGATAAAGAATTAACCGAGTTCACTCAAATTCTATCTTCTTCCAACAGATTTGACCATCATATCAAAATACTTCACTCATTGATTCATCTACTTAGTATATAAAAAAAGCTCAAATACCTAAGTCTGCATCAATAACAACCCATACAGAATTCAAGCACTGTTGTTCAATCTACCCCCACAATTCAAAACCCAAATCAAATTGTTTGCGAAATCTCAAAAATCTATTAGCACCAAGAACCCAAGGACCGATAAAAAGTACCTAAAGAGACCAAATTTGACACAAAATTCCCAAGAAATATAACATTTAAGAATTTGCTCTCTAAATTCAAAACAATAAAACTTATCAAAAACTTACAAACCCATCATCGGCAGCACTCCAATTAAGTCAATATCAAGTCAATATAAAAAACGAAAAACCTTGAGCCACACGATTTCAAAAAACCAAATATATATAAACAAAATAAAAAGAAAAAGATAACTCACCTAATACGAGCAAGTCTACGGTTCCTTTCATCATCAGCCAACAATTCACTCTTTAAAGTTTTACCCTCCTCAACAGAGACACGACAAGCAAGAATTTTAGAGTTATTTTTAATACCCAGCTGAGAAAGACTGCTTTTGTCCTCACTAGTACAGTCTTTCAAAACTTTGCCAGCAAAAATTAGGTTGATCGACTCAGTACCCATGTTTGATCTCTTTGCAATCTCTTCTCTCAACATGGGCACAGTCCAATTCTCTGTTTCTACCTCTAACAGTCCTGCCCATGTCCCTGCTACCTTCAGCTTTGCAATTGAAGCAGGAGAAGAAGAAGACATAGTGTTTATATTTGTGTAAGAGTGAGAAGTGAATGAGAAGCTGGTTTCTTTTGGGGTTTATATAGGTTGAGTGACAAATTGACAAACAAAGTTTTAGTCTTTTTCGGTTTGTTTACTTAGTTTTTGTGTAATTTCCTTCCTTGGCGATCACGTTGCTTTTGGGTTTTTCTAATTGGATTGGAAATTGTAGTAGATGGAAATGGAATAGCACTAGATAAAGCTCCAGTTTAATATTAGTTGGAAATTGTATCAACTTTTTTTATATTTTTAATTTTTTTTAATATGTTATTATTAAAAATATTTTTAAAAAAATAAAAAAATAATTTTAATATATTAAAATAAAAAATATTATTTTTTATTACTTATAAGTTAAAAACAATTACTATTAAGTAATAAACTAAAAGGCATGGGAAATTCATTGTTCATTCATATCCAATACAATATAACGTGGATTACAATTCTTTTTTATGTTTTTACATTTTTGCTTTTTTTTTTTTTGCACCTTTTCTTTTCTTTTCCTCTTTTTTCTTTTTGTTTTATTTTTATTTTTTTTGTTACTTTTTATTTTTTTACTTTATTTTTTTTTTTGCATTTTTTTTTTCTAAAATTATCTTTGTTAATTTTTTTTATATTAAGCTAGTTAAAAAAAAAATTGTAATTTTTTTCCTTTAAAATACTGTGGATTGCTACGATGTTTTTTCACATGATTTTTCTATTTTTTTTCAAAATTACAGTTGTAGATTTTTTAAAAAATATTAAGCTAATTGAGAATTTACTAATTTAGTTTTGTAAGTTTTTAAAAAAACATTGTTGATTGCTACAGTGTTTCTCCACGTGGTTTTTTTTTTGTTTTTTTATGATTTTCTCCAAAATTATCTTTTTCGATTTTATTTTTTAATACGTGAGGGAAGCAATGTAGCTTTCCTTGCAAATTACTGTGAATTGCTACAGTGTTTTTCCCACATAGTTTTTTTATGTTTTTTTTAAATTATATTTGTCAATTTTATTTTTTAAATATTAAGCTGGTTAAGAATTACAATTACAAGTAAAGCTAAATCACGTGGGGAAAACACTGCAACTTTCTTTACAAAACACTATGGATTGATACAGTTTTTCCTCACATGCTTTTTTTTCCAGTTTCTTTTGTGTTTTTTTTTATAATATTTTTTTTCAAAATTATCTTTTTAGGTGTTATTTTTTTAATATTAAGCTTGTTAGAATTTAACTTTGTAATAAAGTTTAATCATATAGGGAAAGTACTGTAGCTTTCCTCACAAAACACT
Source organism: Populus trichocarpa (assembly GCF_000002775.5). Classification (NCBI taxonomy): domain Eukaryota; kingdom Viridiplantae; phylum Streptophyta; class Magnoliopsida; order Malpighiales; family Salicaceae; genus Populus; species Populus trichocarpa. Next base: position 13,370,452 of record NC_037302.2, on the reverse strand, counting down.
GTGGATTGCTACAGTGTCTCTCCACATGGTTTTTTTTTTCTTATGATTTTTTCAAAATTGTGTTTGTTAATTTTATTTTTTGCATATTGAACTGGTTGAGCATTACAATTATAAGTCATTACAAACAAGGCTAAATCATGTGGGGAAGCACTGTAGCTTTCATCACAAAACACTGTCAATTGCTACAATGTTTTCAATATGTTTTTTTCCCCTGTTTTTTGTTATATTTTTTTTCTAAAATTATCTCTGTTGATTTTTTTTTAATATTGAGCTGATTGAGAATTTAGCTTTATAATTAAAAAAAAAAAACATTGTTAAATGCTGCAGTGTTTTCCCACATGATTTTTTAATGATTTTTTTAAAAAAATTATCTTTGTCGATTTTTTTTAATATTGAGTTGGTTAAAAATTATAATTACAATAAAACTAAATCATATAGGGAAAGAGTTGTTGTTTTCCTCACAAAATACATTGGATTGCTACAGTATTTTTTTAAATGGTTTTTTTATGATTTTTTCTAAAATTATCTTTGTCGATTTTATTGGGGAAAACACTGTAGTTTTTCTCACAAAACATTGTCAATTGCTACAACGTTTTTCCTTATGGATTTTTGTAATTTTTTTGCTTTTTATTAACAGAAAAGCTAAATCATGTGGTGAAAGTACTGTATCTTTCCTCACAAAATACTATAGATTGCTACAAATCATTTTGTTCAGTCTCTAAGTTTTTGATCACCAACACAACTTTTTTTTCTGTCATGAAATATTGGCTCCATTATACATTTAGTTTCTATTATTTATTTAACATTGATTCACAATTATAATACTATTAAGTAACATTTGTTTTATAAACCCGCAGTAGCGAGCGGTCATATCATCTCGTAATACTCCAAAACATCTCAAAGCTAAGGTGGACTATATACTTAATTACATTTAAGTTATTCAATTTTAGTGTACTTAAATTTGGTATATCTATATTTTAGTATAGTTAAATTTAGTCCTTTAAATAAATCAAGTTTTTCTTACCATTACAATTACAAGTTCCATTAAATTATATAAACAATTAAGAGTGTTTTTGTTTTTACAAAATCATTTTTGAAGATTTTTAAAATATTATTTTTATTTAAAATTAATATTTTTTATAATTTTATATTATTTTATTTTGCTAATATCAAAAATAAATTTTAAAAAATAAAAATAATATTATTTTAATATATTTTTAAATAAAAAATATTTTAAAAAACAGTCACAAATACAACCACAATCATAATCATAATCATAACCAAAATTTTAAATACCTTCTAAAATTATATATAAGGATTGTTTAGTAATGTATTAGATGTTTTTTTTTTCATTTTGAGATATATAAAATTAATTTATTTTTATTTCTTAAAATTTATTTTTAAATTTAAAAAATATATTAAAACAATATAAATAAATAAAATAAAAATTTAAAACTACAAATAAGTTTTGACATTTGCAGTCTCAAGTCTCAGCACCACGAAGCACTTCACAACACTCACCTCTGACCTCTCTCCCACTCCACCAAAATGGCCACCACCGGCGACTCCTCCAAACCCACCACCCCAAACCCCACCACCAAGAAACGCAAACCCAGAAAACCCAAACTCACCACTGCCACCGCACAACACGTCATTTCCATCCTCAACACCGCCTCATCAGCAGCCCACTCGTTCCTTTCCCAAAACGACCTCTACCTCCTCCCTTCCCAGTCCCTCCAGCTAGAATCCCTCCTCTCCTCCCTCCCCCCTCCCTTCTCGCAGTTCCCTTCACAACCCTCCCTTTTCCACCGCTTCGTTTCATCCGCCACCTTAGATTTTGACCAACGTTGGGTCCAATTCTTTCGCCTCTCAAGACCCAATTTTTACCGCCTCCTTTCTCTCCTTTCTCCTTCCCTCGTTTTCTTTCTTCCATCCACAATCCCTCCAGAAACAGCTCTTGCATCCGCCCTTTTCCGCCTCGCCCACGGCGCGTGTTATAAAACTGTGGCGCGTAAGTTTGGTCTGGACTCCTCTGAGGCGTCCTGCCTTGCGTTTTATTCAGTTTGTAAAGCTGTGAATGATAAACTTGGGGACTTGTTTGAGTTTCGCCGTGATTTGGAGAGAATTGTGGTGGGCTTTGGGTGGATTTCGCTCCCAAATTGCTGTGGTGCTTTGGGGTTTGGGAGGTTTGGGGTTGATGGAGAGGTTTTTGGGAGAAATGGGTCAATATTGGTTCAGGCTTTAGTGGATTCTGAAGGGAGGTTTTTGGATATTTCTGCAGGGTGGCCTAGTAGTATGGAGCCAGTAGCGATTTTTAGACAAACTAGACTTTATTTGGGTGTTGAGGATTCAAGGGAGTCGGAGTTGTTAAAAGGGCCAACTTATATGCTAAGCGATGGCTGTTCAATCCCTCAGTATGTAATGGGAGATTCTTGTTTCCCATTATTGCCTTGGTTGTTAACTCCTTACAGTGAGCAGGATAGTTTTGGTTCAGCGGAGAGAGAGTTCAATGTGGCACATAGTAGAGCAATGAAGTTGGTTAGTACTGCGTTTGGGAGAGTTAAGGCGAGGTGGCAACTTTTGGCAAGGAGGTGGAAAGAGGATAGTTTGGAGTTTTTGCCTTTTGTGATTGTTATGGGGTGTGTATTGCATAATTTCTTGATTAAGTGGGGTGAGCCATTGCCGGAGGAGAGTGTGGGTGGGTGCTTAAAAGGGGAAGAATTGCTGGTTTTTGAGGGAGAGGGAGATGAGACTGGGCAGACGATTAGGGATGCACTTGCACAGCACTTGAGTCTGGCCAGTATGAGGAAATGAATGGTATAAATTGTTATGTTCTGTCCTTGCAGTCTTTTTCTCATTTCTTGATGAATAATTGTTGCTGTAGTCCACCTTGCTTTTCTGTAAACAAATAACTGTTCTTTTTAGCAGTGGAGTGGCTATTGATGACTGTGATGTCTTTTATGGCCTGCTTTAGCTCATTATATACATCTATGCACATGAGTCTGCATTGCGTATGCTCTTCTGTGTCTATGCGTGTGTTAGAGATCAAGGGGGTCGAGGATGGGGGGATTAATACTGACATTTATCTAATTGCTTGTTCCTTTGGGTGCATGAACTCTCTTAGTCTTACAAATGACTAAAGATTTGGATGATGAAACACTTAAATTTGATTAATTAATTTCTTTCATACCACATCAATGTGCTGAAAGGATCATACTCCGTATGATTAATGGGCACCTATGAATCCCACATCAGTTCCAAGATTGAGCTGTGTTTGATAATCCATGGATTTGCTTGCTGTGTAGATTTTGGCACATTAGAATGATGCTATCTTATTTAACTTTCATGATTGTAATAGCTTTGTTGTCAAATGATTATTATTAATGTGGCATTTCTTTTTTTGATTACAAAGAGATAAAAATATAATGCACTTGCCATTTGCATCATTCTGATGCTGTGGAAGATCTATATACAGACTCACAAATAATGCCTGCATGAACATAAATGTGAATATTTTGCATTTCCTGTGTTTATCTGTATTATAAACAAGTATGGACATGGTAGTCTGGGTTGCGTATGTTGCATGGACACATTATCAATGTTGACTTTTATGCTAAAAATACTCGCCATCGCTTGAATGATGAATGCAAATATTCATTTGCTTATTCACTTGGTAAACCATCTGCACCATACTGCTTGCACGAGCTTTCTTACAATAGAAATTTATTTTGGAATTTAACAGTGTACATTATCATTCAAGTATTGGTTCATCAACAATTTTTCATGAAGTGCTTGTTTACAAGTGAGGATGGACTTTGGATATTCTATCTAGATCTGTAGCTTCAGTTCTTAGTAGAGAATGATGAAGAAAGTTACTACTGGAACTTGATTAGTGGTTCTGTCCCAAGTTCTAAATGCATCTTTTGAGCTCCAAAAAACAAAAAATGCCTCCTCCTGAAAGAACATGTGGACTAGCTTATGAACTTCGAAAGTATGAAAAACCCGTGTTCCATATAAATCGATTGAATTTGGTTGAAATTCAATCCTAGAGGCAGATGCGAAGTACGTGATAAAGGAGCATAATGAAATATTAAACAAAACATTGAACAGAAGAGGAAGGCAAATTGCCAGAACACCTTTTTACACTACTTTTGCCAAAGGAAAAATAGGAAAAGAAGGAAAGGTTGATAAGGAGCACAATACCAGAGAGGTTTTCCAAGGCCATGCAGGCTTAACAACAAACATAGACTCCACGGATACATCTATACGCAAGGCTGTGAAAATCGTGGAAAATTCTTGATGGCATAATTTTCTACGAACAAGGCGAAGCCTCTGTACTGTACTATATTCATGGCAAGAATAAGCATACTAATCCCCATCTCTGGCCTATATGACCTTGAGTAGGAGAGGAAATGTCCAGGGAGTATTTCACCTCTAAAACTTAAATGAGACAACTTGGTGTGACTTGAAGGAGCAAATACATGTTGGATTGGAGTCTGAGCATGTTTCCGATCGATCAGAGTTGGGAAGTGGAGAATGCCATGGTTTTTCTGGGTTATCCATGATACCTTCACTTCAATCTGCAGACGAAACCTGACAATCTTTAATACCTATCTCAGTAGTGAATACTTCTAGTGCAACCCCATGAAGAAAAAACAAAACAAAAAAATGACAATCTGCTACCGGGCAACTAGATGTTGGTTAGTCACTAACCTGTCATACCTATGGTGCTATGCTTTACGTAAATGTCCAGGTTTACCATGTATTGGCCAATATATTAGAGGAGACGCTTTGCAGATGAGTATTTTTTGGCGCAGTTTGCACAACAAGACATCAATCCCTTCAATCCTGGTTCTCTAGCGATCCGGCTTGCCGTCTCACGTCCCTGCAGAACTCTTACAAACTCATCCGAACTCAAGTTCCCATCGCGATTAGCCTCGAAGACATGGAATGTTATGTCAACCAAATAATTGGTGATGGAGATGCCGCATACCTAGTAAAACTTAAACCACATATCAGTATGAGAAGTAAGACAGTTAATGGGATGTCAACAAAGCTTGAAGAAATGTAACAATCAGCTAAATATTTACCTGCGATGAAGCTCTCTGGAAATCTTTTCTCGTTAACACCCCATTCACTTTTCCATAGCTAAAAATGGCGAGAGATAAATACTGCAACTGTCTACGTATCTCTGCGAAGCTTTTGAACTCCTCGAATGTAATTCGTATGTCTCTTATCTGTGGTTCATTGCTTACTTCATCTACCCGATCGAGTAGCTTGCTAATGTGTCTAATGTCAGCTGATGCAACCAAGGACAAGGCAAAATCTTTAGCTGATATAGTACCACATGATCTGTAATCATAATGGGCGAATTCCAGCTGTAAAATCTGTAAAATTCAACAGATTCAGTTCTTGTGAATTATATACGAGTACAATGAGACAATGATCATGAACAGAATCAAGAATTGATGATTCATAAGAGCACAATTAGACTGGAAAAGGAAACTTATCCTCTATCGAATCAATATTATGACATTCCTGACATTTCCCAACAAAAATCCTGTTAATTTAAAACCCTTCATGGGAGATTACATCAGAAACTGTAATGAAAAGTTGGAAATATAAACACAGATTACAACAGAAACTGTAATAAGAAGTTAGAAATATAAACACATACTTCATCATGCAAGTCCCTCAAAAATTGGACAAATCTTTCATGTTGGAGACAGGTCCTGCCATCTTTGCCAAAGAAGTATTCTAAGAGGCCACCATTCTCCACAGGCTCTGCTACTTTCAACCCAAATCTCCTTCCATCTCTGAGGCCTGCCCCTTGCCTGTTTTGAGCTCTCATTAAACCCATCACTTTCTTAAATTCTTCTCTATCAATTTGTCTGTTATAAACACGCGAACATTTAAATAAGCACAAATAGAAATAAGAGAATCAAGAAGCAAATTGTACTATAAGTATCAATGAACTTCAAAATTGTTTTGATATTCTGCAGAAGCTGAACTATGAAAAATGTGGACTGTGTGTCCAGAAGAAAGCAAGTAAATGAAAAATTTTCTTCAAGATAAAGGCAATTCATATTTCTACTGAACTAAATGTCTTTACTTTGAGTAGCTTCCTGGTCTGGTCACCTGCCAACTGCACATAGATCTTGAAACTACAAGCAACTCACCCATTATTGTCGAGGTCAAACATCTTAAATGCAACAGAAAAACTTGATTCAGGAATGCTGAGCAGGGTGACAAAGAAGATGTACCTAAACGTTGAACATGGAAAGGACTAAGTAAGAACACAATGCAATTCCCCAGGGACTGTTTCCCCTCTCAGAAATCCCTCTCTAACTTGATTTGACTCTGATGGAGGAAATACAGGAACAACTGCTCGCATCAAGTCTGCTGGTGTCATAAGAACTTCACCATCAGGCGTTTTAAAAGATGCGAAGTACTCGAAAACCTGAAAGGAAAATAAATGAAACATTACACACAAAAAAGCATAGCATATAACTAGTACTCATAGGTGTAATAATGGCTTCCACACCCAGGAAGATAAAAAATAAAAGAATATCAGGGAAACAAAATGAAAAGTGGACTTAGTGTACAAGAAGATCAATCCTATTAAAACTAGGGGAGTTGGAAGATGTTGGGTAGTTGACAACTGACTTTCATGCCACTTCTGAGTTTTTGGGTGCTCTTATTGAAGGACAGCAAGGTTGTCTTGATGCACATCCTTAACTCTCCACAATACAAAACCCTAACAATATTTGAATGTTTGGTTCCATTTGTGGATGAATTAGACATTCGCAAGTCATTTAAAGGTTTCAAGCTTCCCCGATCAGACAATCAGGTAAAACATAAATGTCCTACAAATGGTTTTGAAGTAGCCCATTGCTCTGCATTGGAAAGCCTAGATAGCTTCCACTGCCGGAGAGGCAGGATTGAGATCTAATGTCCAAGACATGCTTGAATTGACCTTGCCAACACCAGGCTTAGCCGTAGGATTGCCAATTAATAGAAGTGCATACTTGGAATCATAGTGAATTGGTAAATCAGAAAAGAAGAAAGCTTTGTTTCAACAGACAGAAAACCAAATAACAACACACAAGTTCATTATTTAATTTCTCATTGCTTAAAGTTAGACATGTTGCTGCAATGAATTGAGTCGCCAATAATGTGTGTGATTGAATGCTGGCATAAATACAAAGAAAATATTTCCATTCCTGAAAGATTTGCGTACCTTCTCTGGAGGGCTTTGCAACCTGATGCGCTTTTCATAATTAAAGAAAACTCTTCTCCTGTATGAATCTGGAACAATCGACAAAAATGATACAAAGGAGTACCCAATACCAGGTATTGAAAAAGTCTGTATGATCTGTTCATATGCTGGAAAAAAAAAATATTGTAGAAAAAAAATCTGGTATATTATGCATGACTCAATTCAGAAACCGAAATTGTATGTGAAGAAAAAAATTACAGAGGTACCTCCAAAGAGGAACCTTTTCTTCTTCTTGTGTGGAAGAAGATCATCACTTGACACCCATGCTGCATCGTCTGCACTGTCGGCGAAAGAAACAAACGAACACTTATCAACCAAGGAAGGATACCAGTTGCTAAAGCTCAAGCTGGTGCCAACAATCACAACTCCTGAAGCGACTGATCTTAATAAAAATTTCAGCAATGCATCTCCACTCTTATGCTCACCATTATTGGACCCACCAAAGGATGATCTTGACAAAGAAGCTGCCACTGGTAATGGATCAGGCCCTTCTGATTGTGTGAGCAATGCTCTTGTGCAGGTCCGTTGATTGGCAAGCACTCTACGGGCCAACTCTGAGGATTTCCTCAGGAATTCCCAAGACAACATAGTAGTAAAAAATTTCTTTCTGTGTTCTTACAACAGATAAAGCTGAAAAGGGTTTCTGAATTAAGAAATAGATAAATGTAAGAGAAAGATGGAAATGGAATTTTAGCAGGAATCAAGAATGTTATTGTTGACCGAGAAAGATGGAGTTAGTTAAGGTAGTTTCTTATGATCAGACAGTTGAGCCCGCCCTTTAGTTTTTCCTTGGTAGCTGCTAACTTGTGTCAAATGTACAGTGAACGAAGAAATAATTAATAATCAGTTCCCTTCATAATTTCCTCCTTAAACTACGTACCCTGAATTGGACAATTTCTACTCAATAAAAATCTTGAATTGTCTTGTGAGATTTTTGACAAAACCTGAACTAACTACAATAAGAATCAAAAGACACGAGTACAGAATTGATGAAAAGGCCAAACAAGAACCCTAACCACACTTTATTTTAGGAATAAAGTTCCTCTGCCAATATCTACATCATATATATATATATATATATATATATATATATATATATATATATATATATGACTGGTTTATTGATTAATCACGACTTGAAAATGTAAATTCTAAATAAAGTGTACACTGAGCCAATACCGTTTCAGACACAAGGCTGAAATCGTCTGAACTTGGCTGGCACAAGTAGATTGTCTACAAGATAGAAATAGCAATTATTGATGCTCTTCCCGATAAAGTAAAACCATGATCGTCGCCAATGCGGGTTTATGTACAGAATTGCACCTATTGCCAACAGGACCATGATGTATGCCACTGAAAATGTCACAAAGAAAGCCTCTATATCAATGAAGCTGTTTTCTTCATTTTTGTCAGTCTTATACCTTGGCAACGGTGATGGTGATATTTCTCCAATGTAGTTATTGGTGAGCGGTGGTCCACAAAGCAACGGATTTCCCTCGTAGCTAGACTTGTTGAATGTTGAGAATTGTCCAACCATCTCTGGTGTTTTGCCAGATAAGTTATTGTAGGCTACACTGAAAGCAGAAAGGAAGTTTAATTCGAGAAGCTGACGAGGAATTTCCCCGTTCAAGTTGTTGTAGGAAAGATCCATGCTTTCAATTTCCTTCAGGTTTGAAAATGTAGGTGGTATTGGACCTGTTAAACTGTTATGGGATAGATTCAACACCTGGATGTTGCCAAGGTATCCTAGCTCAAAAGGAATCTCTCCTGTCAAATTGTTGCAGGAGAGATCGATACCAGAGAAGTAAGTGAGGATGATTCCCTTGAATGAATAAGATCTACTCTTTGTTGTAAACTCAAAAGCTTTATTCACAGAAGGATCTTCCAAAGGAATAGGAGCAGCGGCAAATGGCATAATAGGACCTGGAGCACTATCAGAAGGATTTATAGATGCTTCTCGTTCCCGATACCACTTGCTGCTAGGTTGTAGGCACGAAAGAATATGACCACACAGATTATTATGAGAAAGATCAATCAAGCTTAATTTCTCTAGTTTGCACAGCTGGCTTGGGATTTCACCTTCTAGATTATTATAACCTAAAAGAAGAAAGCTCAACTGGAACAAAGAACCAATTGACTCCGGAATTTTACCTCTAAAATAATTATGGCTAAGATCTAATCTGTTCAGCGACATGCAACCATCAAATGCATCAATCAGTGATCCTTCTAGTTTATTTTTAGATAAATAAACTTCTGTCATCATCCTTGAAGAACAAAAGCTAGATGGTAGACTTCCAAAGAGATTGTTCTCTGAAAGGTCTAAATATTCAAGAGAAGACATATTCCCTATCCATCTCGGGACCTTACCAGATAAATTGTTGTTACTAACATCCAATGCTTCCAATGCAGAACAACTAGACAAGCTATTCGGAAGAATCCCAGTTAACTGATTCCCTCTTAATATCAGCTCTGTCAAGTATGTTAAGTTGAAATTTTTCCAGAAAAGCTGCCCTTCGAAATAATTATTTGAAAGCATGATAACCTCTAATGATAAACAACCTTCCACCAACTGCTCGGGTATGTTGCCTGATAAGTTATTGTTGGACAAATCTAAGACTTTCAAGAGGCTCATATTGCTGATCGAAGAGGGAATACTACCATCGAAATCATTTCTGGACAGGTTCAAAAACACTAACCTCGGGAAACATGCTCCAATTTCAGTAGGAATTTGATTGTGGATGCGATTTCTTGAGATATCCAAATGTGACAACCTTACAAGGGAATGATTTGCTAATTGGAAAGATCCTGAAAGGGAATTGTTGACCAAATAAAGCCCTTCGAGTTTTGTGTTGTTTTGTAACAACCAGCTCGGAAATTCTCCTGTCATTTTGATGTGTGAGAGATCAACAAATTGAAGGTCATGTTGATAGTACAGGGATTTCGGAAATGTCCCGCCGGATCCAGTACATTCCAAAGAAAGCCACTGTAACTGGAATCTTGGAATCAAATTGTGTACCAGCTCTGTTGACTCGTATATCTCATTATGGTCACCATTCAAATGCTTGAGTTTTGAAAGGTTAAAAAATGGGCCAAGTGAGATTGGGATTTTGAAGTGATTGTGTGAAAGTCTTAGATCTTGAATGGACGTGAGACTTCCAATGGGACTCAAGGATATATTCCCAGTGAAGTCGTTGAAAGAGATATCTAAAACTTGAAGGTTTGTCAAATTCGAGAGACACCAAGGCAAATAACCATTGAGATTGTTGTGGCTGATATCTAGCTTCTGAAGATGCTTTAACTCACAAAGGCCTGCAAATTATCCACGTTAAAAGAAATTTAGCATACAATAATGTAATGGAAACTGTAGGATCCTAGAGAGGGTGAGCAATATAGGATTAATGAAGGCTCTCCTTATATGCGAGGAATAGGAAACTGTTACTAAACTAGTCATATGGCTTTGCATTGAGGCAGTAATATAATGTGGTTGTTTGATTATTTGCATGTAATCAATTTTCTAATGATTTGATTATATTTGAAATTGGTTTTAAGAGATTTTTAATTGGTGCTTAGTTTCAATTTTTAACTTTTTCTTGTTAATATGAAATTGGTTTGAAGAGATTTTCCCCTAAAACTAAAATAAAAAAAGTAATAAAATTATATATATAATTTTCTTGATGCATTTAGAATGACATTCTTATTACTCTAAAGAGATACTATTATATCAATTGATTTTGTAATTTTATTAAGAAAGAAAAAACATAATTAACAAAATAATAAAGTTTCAAAAATTACATAATCCAAATCCTATATTATCATAAACTTTTAAAGTTTTAAACAACTTGGAGGACTTATTAATAATAATTGAACTAGTGTAAGAGATGATTTTCTTCATTATTATTATTTTTACATTTTATCTAAAAATATCTAATATAAATTTTAAATAATTCAATTGGTTTATGTGATAACATAAACTAAATTCAAACTATTTATTTAAAACCTCTTCTCATATTTTTCTCTTTTTTCAACTTTGGCATGAATATTTTATTTTTTCTACGTTTTGTCTATACATAGGGCTAAAGAAACCCAGTTTACATGTTAAATCTTTTATTTTATTGGTTTAATGGTAAGAGATATCCTCAAACTAGTTTGAACATCGATTAAAATTAAGTTCTCTGCATATAATTTTATATGCATGTCCCCACACCATCACATCGGCTTGTGCATTCATATAAATTTTTAGGCATTTTATTCTTAAATTGAAACTTTTAGGGATCAATTCATAACTTCATATCAAAGAATAAAACATATGTGTGTCTAACATTTCGACTTCTTTTCAATTAGTTATGATGATGTGTTTATGTGGGTCTAAGTACCTTTCATGTTTATTGATCCTTGCAACTGGTTGCCATCAAGATATAGATATTTGAGAGATGAAAGCCCTTTAAGGGATGATATGATGCTATTGTTGAGGTAATTTGAGCTTAAATAAAGAACCTCCAATTTGGTAAGCCTTGATGGTTCTTCAGAGTCTGCATGATATTTATAGCAAGCGGTTAGTGATTAATTTCAAAATCAATTACATTTCAAATCCTAAATATTTATTTTTGTCTTCAAAGAATTTAATTAAGAGACAAATCTTTGATTTGAAAACCAACTACATGATTATCACTCACGTCAAAATCTTTAATTATTTGAAATATTGAGAAAAACATTATAGGTTAATCCAATGGTTTGGTATCAAACTAAATTTAACAATTATGATTCATCACCTAATTTGTTGTTTGGAAATGTATTAAAATAATTTTTTTTTTATTTTTTTTTCAAAGACAAACACACAAAAAACAGAGTAAAAAAGAGAAATAAAAAAATTATCAAACGGCATTTAATTAATTGATACCTGTTAAGGCTACAAAATCTTGGATCGTATTTCCAGCCAGCCATAGCTCCTCCAAGTTACTCAATGAATCAAATTCTGAGTTAAGAAAAGAATACAAAAGAGTTAATATAAAATTTTTAGGCCTTTTATTCTCAAATTGAAACTTATCAATATATGTGTGTCTAACATTTTGACTTTTTTTCAATTAGTTATGATGATGTGTTTGTGTGTCTCTAACCTTTCGTGTATATTGATCCTTGCAACTGGTTATTCTAAAATTGAAACTTATAGGGATCAATTCGTAACTTCATATCAAAGAATTAATAGAACATCTGTGTGTCTAACATTTCGACTCTTTTTCAATTAGTTATGATGATGTGTTTGTGTGGGTCTGAGTACCTTTCATGTTTATTGATCCTTGCAACTGGTTGCCATCAAGATATAGATATTTGAGAGATGAAAGCCCTTTGAGAGATGATAGGATGCTATTATTGAAGTTATTGTGACCCAAATAAAGAGTCTCCAATTTGTCAAGCCTTGATGGTTCTTCAGAGCCTGCATGATATTTATAGCAAGCGATTAGTGATTAATTTCAAAATCAATTACATTTCAAATCCTAAATATTTATTTTTGTCTTCAAAGAATTTAATTAAGAGACAAATCTTTGATTTGAAAACCAACTACATGATTATCACTCACGTCAAAATCTTTAATTATTTGAAATATTGAGAAAAACATTATAGGTTAATCCAATGGTTTGGTATCAAACTAAATTTAAGAATTATGATTCATCACCTAATTTGTTGTTTGGAAATGTATTAAAATAATATTTTTTTATTTTTTTAAATTTATTTTTGACATTAAAACAATAAAAAAACACAAAAAAATAATTTAAAACAAAAAAAATAAAAAAAATAGAGTAACAGCAGTTCAACCGCAACATCAAATAAGCTCGTAGTGCCTATTTGACATTGAGATTTAATATGTTTTTCATCAAAATTTGATTATTGGTTTTTGCTTTAAATTAATTTTTTCTATTATTTTTAAATTGTTTTGATGTGCTGATGTAAAAAAAAATTAAAAAAATTAAAAAAAATTATTTTTTTATACATTTCAAAATAAAAAAAAACATTTATTGTACTTTCAGACTCCCAGTTGGTTAATTTATCAAACCACTCAGAGTTAATATTTGTTTTTGATAGTAAACGAGAGAATTATATATTTCAGCTACACATGTTAGATTTTTTTAGAAATCGTGAATATATTATGAATTTTAATATATTTATAGGATAACAACAAGCAGATGACATGAGAGCCCTTTTACAGGACCATGCACCCAAAGTCACCGGAGGTTAATAGTGAATGGTAGAATGAACTGGTTGAGAATCAAGCCGGTACTGAGTACTGCTTACAATGACACCTCCTAGCTTTGGATTCCCACTAATTTAAATATATGATTGGGGCCAAGTGCATTCCATTATTTAAAATTCAAAGACAAACACACAAAAAACAGAGTAAAAAAGAGAAATAAAAAAATTATCAAACGGCCTTTAATTAATTGATACCTGTTAAGGCTACAAAATCTTGGATCGTATTTCCAGCCAGCCATAGCTCCTCCAAGTTACTCAATGAATCAAATTCTGAGTTAAGAAAAGAATACAAAAGAGTTAATATAAAATTTTTAGGCCTTTTATTCTCAAATTGAAACTTATCAATATATGTGTGTCTAACATTTTGACTTTTTTTCAATTAGTTATGATGATGTGTTTGTGTGTCTCTAACCTTTCGTGTATATTGATCCTTGCAACTGGTTATTCTAAAATTGAAACTTATAGGGATCAATTCGTAACTTCATATCAAAGAATTAATAGAACATCTGTGTGTCTAACATTTCGACTCTTTTTCAATTAGTTATGATGATGTGTTTGTGTGGGTCTAAGAACCTTTCATGTTTATTGATCCTTGCAACTGGTTGTGATCAAGATATAGATGTTTGAGAGATGAAAGCCCTTTGAGGGATGATAGGATGCTATTGTTGAAGTTATTGTCATCCAAATCAAGAAACTCCAATTTGTCAAGCCTTGATGGTTCTTCAGAGCCTGCATGATATTTATAGCAAGCGATTAGTGATTAATTTCAAAATCAATTACATTTCAAATCCTAAATATTTATTTTTGTCTTCAAAGAATTTAATTAAGAGACAAATCTTTGATTTGAAAACCAACTACATGATTATCACTCACGTCAAAATCTTTAATTATTTGAAATATTGAGAAAAAAATTATAGGTTAATCTAATGGTTTGGTATCAAACTAAATTTAACAATTATGATTCATCACCTAATTAGAGCCTGTTTGAAAGTGTAGCAGAAATTATATTTTAAAGTGTTTGTTGTTTGGAAATGTATTAAAATAATTTTTTTAATTTTTTTTTGATATTAGAATATTAATAAAACAATAAAAAAACATAAAAAATAATTTAAAACAAAAAAATAAAAAACAATAGAGAAACGGTGGTTGAACCGCAACATCAAATAAGCTCGTAGTGTCTGTTTGGCATTGAGATTTAATTTGTTTTTCATCAAAATTTGATTATTGGTTTCTGCTTTAAATTAATTTTTTATATTATTTTTAATTGTTTTGATGTGGTGATGTAAAAAATAAATTTAAAAAAATTACAAAAATTATTTTTTTATACATTTCAAAATAAAAAAATAATAATATTTACTGTACTTTCAGACTCCCAGTTGATTAATTTATCAAACCACTCGGAGTTAATATTTTTTTATTTTTAAAATTTTATTTTTAAAGCAAAAAAAATTCAAAAAATAACAAAATAACAGTTCAACAATAACAACAAACAAGCCCGGAATCTAAAGTAGTATTGTGATGTAGCTTGATTTAAATAAAGGTACATAGAGGTTTGGTATAATTAATATATTATTCACACTTTGGCGCAACTATTTAATTAATTAATAAAATAGAGAATGTGCTTTTATGGTGGATCACCTTACACAATATTATTTATTTAAATAGTATTTTTTTTATTTTTTATTTTTTATTTTAATATTTGGTATGTAAAAATTGAAATTCATGATATTTTTTATCTAGCAGAGAGAGATATGTCTTCCTAGGTCATGTAGACGAAAAAAACAATAATCATGATTGGCCTGTTTTATGGTAGGAACATGACCTACCTATCCCTTCCTCTCTCGTCTTATTTTTTTAAGATTAAAATATAATAAAAATAAAATTTAAACCGAAATAAGCACTAAAGAGACCAAATATACTTAATCTGAAACTTGAAATATTAAACTTAAGATGGATATTGGGCACTAAGATTAAATCTAGGGTACTTGAAGTGAAAAAAATAGACAGAAAAAAAAAGTAAAAAAGAGAAATAAAAAAGTTATCAAACGGCCTTTAATTAATTAATACCTGTTAAGGCTACAAATTCTTGGATCTCATTTGCAGTCAGCGATAGCACCTCCAAGTTGCTCAATGAATCAAATTCTGAGTTAAGGAAACAATACAAAAGAGTTAATATAAAATTTTTAGGCCTTTTATTCTCTAATTGAAACTTATGAGTATCAATTCGTGTGGGTCTGAGTACCTTTCATGTTTATTGATCCTTGCAACTGGTTGCCATCAAGATATAGATATTTGAGAGATGAAAGCCCTTTGAGAGATGATAGGATGCTATTATTGAAGTTATTGTGACCCAAATAAAGAGTCTCCAATTTGTCAAGCCTTGATGGTTCTTCAGAGCCTGCATGATATTTATAGCAAGCGATTAGTGATTAATTTTAAAATCAATTACATTTCAAATCCTAAATATTTATTTTTGTCTTCAAAGAATTTAATTAAGAGACAAATCTTTGATTTGAAAACCAACTACATGATTATCACTCACGTCAAAATCTTTAATTATTTGAAATATTGAGAAAAACATTATAGGTTAATCCAATGGTTTGGTATCAAACTAAATTTAAGAATTATGATTCATCACCTAATTAGAGCTTGTTTGAAAGTGTAGCAGAAATTATATTTTAAAGTGTTTGTTGTTTGGAAATGTATTAAAATAATTTTTTTTTAAAAAAATTATTTTTTATATTAGCACATTAAAAAAAATAAAAAAATAATTAAAAAAAATAAAAAACAATAGAGAAACGGCGGTTCAACCGCAACACCAAATAAGCTTGTAGTGCATGTTTGGCATTGAGATTTAACTGTTTTTCATCAAAATTTGATTATTGGTTTTTGCTTCAAATTAATTTTTTGTATTATTTTTAAATTGTTTTGATGTGCTGATGTAAAAAATAAATTTAAAAAAAAATTAAAAAATAGTTTGTGATAGTAAACAAGAGAATTATATTTTTCAGCTACACAGGTTCACATCTTTTTAGAAATCCTGAATCCATCATGAATTTTAATATATTTATAGGATAACAAGAAGCAGATGACAAGAGAGCCCTTTTACCGGACCATGCACCCAAAGTCACCGGAGGTCAATAGTGAATGGTAGAATAAACTGGTTGAGAATCAAGTCGGTACTGAGTGAAGGTTACATTTACACCTTCTAGCTTTGGATTCCCACCAATTTAAATATATGATTGAGACCAAGTGCGGTGTTATTTAAAAATTGAAGACAGACACACACAAAAAAGAATAAAAAAGAGAAATAAAAGAGTTATTAAACGACCCTTAATTAATTGATACCTCTTAAAGTTACAAATTCTTGGATCTTATTTTCGTACAGCCATAGCATCTCCAAGTTGCTCAATGAATCAAATTCTGAGTTAAGGAAATAATACAAAAGAGAAGAGTTAATATAAAACTCTTAGGACTGTTATTCTCAAATTGAAATTTATAGGATCAATTCATAACTTTATATCAAAGAATAAATAGAACATGTATGTGTCTAACATTTCAAGTCTTTTTCAATTGGTTGTGATGATGTGTTTGTGTGTTTCTAAGTACCTTTTGTGTCTATTGATCCTTGCAACCGGTTGTACCCAAGATATAGATGTTTGAGAGATGAAAGCCCTTTAAGTGATGATATGATGCTATTGTTGAAATTATTTAAGTTTAAATCAAGAGTCTCCAATTTGGCAAGTCTTGATAGTCTTTCGAAACCTGCGTGCATGCAAGATTTCTAGTTACTTGTCAGGGTATAAAACCAAAGAAATTATTTGATTAATTAAAAGAATAAGTCAGTTTATATATGTTTATTTTCGTGCTAAAATTACGAAAGATGAAGTCTTTAAGGAAGAGGCAAACCTTCATTCGCAACACAGCCAGCTATTCTATTTCCAGTCAAGTCAAGAACATTGAGTTCTTGGAAGGGAAGAAATATAGATGCATTTAGGTGCCAATCTCCCATTGACCTATCTCTTGCCAAGAAAAGATCGATTTCGATGACTCGTCTTGTAGTGGAATTGCTGCAGGTAACTCCTTCCCAACTGCAACAGAGGGCATCTTTTCCCCAAGAGAGTACCGGGGACTTAAGATTTGGGTATTCAGCAAAGGAAGTTTTGATCTGCAAAAGAGCAATTCGTTCTTCCTCCAAACACCCTTGCGATAGAAGCATGGCATTCATCATCATTATCACCGCCACTGCTGGCAGAGAGAACCTGTTGAATCCCATTTGTACCCCTCGGTTTCTGCTTGAAATTAATGTATCAAATACTTCTTAGGAGCCAAAGGCTCTTTATAGGGGAGAGCACCATGCATTGCCGTCCGGCGGGCCCATCTTTGATCAAGTGGATCTTTTATGGAAGTTGACTCAGTCCATCAATTTCCATGAAGTTTCAATATTTGTTTTTTGTTTTAGAAGAATGTAAAATGATTACTCTTAAATAAAACTCGTTTAACCTTAAGTTTCTTTTCTAAACCACTGTGAAGACAAGAAAGAAAGTATTTTGATCTTTGCCACAAGAATCTACACAGGCAGTCATCAAACTAACGATGGCCATTATATAGAATTTTTCTTTTCTTTGTTTCTTTGCTGGTCCGGCAAATCATCACTTGTAAAGTTACTTGCAGTTAAAAACTCAGGTGTACTTATGATTCGATTAATCTGGTAAATTTTAGTTTAAATTTGGTAAAAATTTCTTTGATCTTTTTCTATTTTTTAATTAAAATAATGTTATTTTAAAGTTTTTTTTTTAAAAAAAATATTTGGATTAATTCTCCTGACTTACCCTGAATCTAAACCTTGCTCCATATTAACTCTCATAATGTATTTAATAACTCTGATATTATTTAAAAACTTAAAATATTAAATGAATAGTTTTATATTAAATCTATAACATTATATATTATTTAAGAAATTGTTTGAGGTTGAACTGTCATTTTGTTATTTAAAAAAAATCATTTTTTTACATTTTAGTGAACGAAGTATAAAAATATATAACATTATTGGTCTTTAATTTGGAAATATAGCATTATATCTAAAAGTTGGTTATGGAAAACTGGGATTTCTCACCAGTCTCTTCGTCATGTTCTAAAATGGTTTAAAAGCCTTGATGAGATTATGTTGGTACAGCCCACCTCATGTTTATTTATATATATATATTTGGCAGTTTCATTCTATCTCTACAGTCAATAGGAGAGTAAGGGGTGTTTGTCGTTGAATTTTAACACACATTTTATTAAAAAATAAAAATATTATTTTATAATATTTTTAAATAAAAAATATTCTAAAAATAACCACTCTCTCTGAAGTTAAATGTTATAACTATTTGTAAATATTTCAGATGGCTTTGTGTTGGATTGTTAGTACGTTTCAAAAAAAGGGTCTCTTAAATTAATTTATAATATCTGAGAAATAAGTAAATTTTTTTAAAAAAAACTTAAAATCTTTTTTACCATTATTAACATTTTTATTTTCTTTTTTATTTTAGCGGTTCATTGAAATTTTTTGGAGTAATTTATTTAAAGAGAATTATGATTAATTTTTTAATCAATGTGGATATTCAAATTAACTTGCATATATATTAATTAATTAAATAAATTATATTTAATTTTATTTTATAAAAAAAAATTAAACATTGACTTGGAGTCAACTGACAAAATGAAACCAAGGCTTGATCTTGTTTCTTTTTTGAACGGCTGTGAAGGCATGAAATATTTTAATTCTTTTAAATTTTCCTGTTCATTACTGCTGTCTACATCTATCAGCCGTGGTGTCTTGGCAGTTGCAATATCACATCAAATGGCATAATTTTCCACGTACAGTATAGTCTTCTTTCTTTGGCTTTTTGGCCTTTTAATTCTTCGACATCAATAATTAATAGTGACACCAAGAGCTTGACTATATATCCTCTTCGTTTTACATTTAAAAAAAAATGAAAAATTTTAAATTTTATTTATTTATTTATTTTAAATTAATTATTTTTTTATGTTTTTTTGATGTATTAATATTAAAAATATTTTTTAAAAAATAAAAAATATTATTCTAATATATTTCTAAATAAAAAATTAAAAAAATAATAATTATCACCGCACATTATTGAGTCTCACCTGTATAGCTATCACGTTGCTTCTACTCTTCTCTTCATTGGTCTATTTTTCAAGCGTCCACTTGCATCATTTTGCATTTGTCTCAAATTGATTGGTAGTTATTTATTTATCATCTTTTAGTTTGTATTAATCTCTCAATTGATTATGTCTGATTTGAAAATTAATCTTAATCTCTCAAAAGTGTTATTCTTTATTATTATTCTTTCAAAGTTCCATGGAAACATCAAATAATTCTTCACCCAATCTTATCATTTATTTATGTAAAATAGAATGGGTTAAATTTAATGTTTATAATCATGTCAAATTGCAACAATAAAATTAGATTAATTTTTAACCATCAAGTAGAAATTTTAATTTGTATTCAGAATTTTATATAAAAAACTGATTATGTAATAGAAAAAATAACATTTATTTTGTATTTCTTATCAAATATAAGTAGTTTAATGTTTGAATTCACAATAATCCTAAGCTTTAATTTTGTCCTAAATTATTATATTCATGATAAAATGGTCATCAATAGTAAGATAATGATTTAAAATAAAACCTGACGTCGTGTGAGACCTGGTCCTCACTGTAGAAATATAGGCAAACACGCTCGATCTAAAACGTTGGTTATTGAAAATTGAGAATTCACCCTTTTTTGATCATGTTCTAAAATAGATTCATGGATTATATTCATGATAAAAGGGTCAGGATAATGATTTAGGATTAGACATGACGTGTGAGACCTAGTTCTAACTTTAGAAATATAGACTTTTTTTTATCATGTTCTAAAATAGAATCGTGATCTACCACACACATTCAATGAATCTTGATAAGATTGTGTTGTTCTATTACAACTCACGTTAACATCAAGGAAAATATTCATACCAGCTGGTTTACCAGGAAAGATGAATCCACAAGGCTTTTTCCAAGAAACTGCGGATGCTTCTCACCTGCAAATATCATGAAAGAGAAGAAGAATGAGGCATAAAAGAGGAGATTCAGACATTGACTTGGAGTCAACTGAGAAAATGAGCTAATTGCAATATCACATCAAATGTCATAATTCTCCACGAACAGTAGAGTCTTCTTTCTTCGGCATTTGCATCAATGGACATCAAGAACAGTGGCAGCAAGAGGTCCGTTAATTCAATGGTAACACGTTTGACTGTCCCCTATCTACCTATCACGTTGCTTCCCTTCCACTCTTCCCTTCGCCTTTGTTTATTTCGTGGTACATTTTAGGACATATTTATTTTTTAAAATTTACTTTTTAAAAAATTACTTTTAAAATTTTTCTGTTTTTATTTGTAATTATGAAAGTTGGTCAACAGAAATATTTTTCGGTCAACATAAAACACTTTTTAGTAAAAAAAAAATTGGTTTGGTTTCCAGAAAAATATTTTTCCTTTTGGCTGTGTTTGTTTTCCGGAAAGTGGTTTCCGAGAAACCACTTTCCAAACTTTCCTGTGTTTGTTTGCCATTAGAAAAGTTGGTCAACGGAAAACACTTTCCAGTCAAAGAAAAATTTGGCTTGGTTTTCAGGAAAGTGTTTTCCTGAAAAATTTGGACGGAAAACACTTTCCGGTTAGAAATGTCATTATTTGCTGATTATATCAAATTTGATCCTCAAACTTTTGATTGCTATATATAATTTGTTTTGAATATTTATTTTTCAATTCCATCTCTTAAAATTTAATTTTTATATTAATTTTGGTCCTTATTTTTATAATTGCTATTTGCGTTTTTCTTATCATTTTTTTATTGAAATTTTTTATCTGTCAAATTTGGTCCTCATTTTTTTGATTGTTACTTATTTTATTTGAAATAATTTATGAAATGTTAATTATTATTATTTTAATTTATTCACCTTTTATTTTTTTTAATTTTTTAGATTTGATCTCTATTATTTTGATTATTATTTATTTTATTTGAGATAATTTATGAAATTATATTTTTTTTCAATTTCATTCTCATTCAACTTTTTAATTTGTAAGATTTGTTCCTCATTATTGTAATAAACTTGAGAAAAATAAAACATTAATAAGTTATTTTTCAGCTCATTTTCCATGACATAACCAAACACTGGAAAGTGTTTTCCAACTTATTTTTCATTACACTACCAAACATCGGAAAATACTTTCCTGGAATTCACTTTTCCTGGAATTCACTTTCCAAAAGAAAACTACTTTCCAGCAAACAAACGGGGCCTTAGTGAAAATAACCGGGTTTCTATTTACGCCACTATTGATTTTTAAAATATTTATTATTTAAAAATATATTAAAATAATATTATTTTTATTTTTTAAAATTTTATTTTAACATCAAAAAAATCTAAATACACAAAAAAAAATCAATTTAAAATAAAAAAAATAAAAAATTTATTTTCAAAAACACTTTTAAAAAGTAAAAATAAACAAGCACCAAATATAAAAATAGATAAAAACTAATCACCTAGGTGAGGTAAATAAAAATCCTAATTAATATTCAGAGTTTTATATAAAAAGTTCATCATATAATAGAAAAAACAACATTCATTCTATTTTTTCCCCTTAACTATTATATTCATGGTAAAAGGATCATCAAATTTATGACAATAATTTGGGATTTAGCTTGACCGGTCATACCTAGTTATCACTTTAAAAATATGAGCATAAAAGTTAGTTATAGAAAATTGGGAATTCACCGTTTCTTGATCATGTTCTAAAATAGATTAATAATAAAAAGAGAATTTATACTAACAACTATATTCTCTCTATAAAATTTAAATTATTAAAAAAACCTATTTCTTTTTATATAATAAAAAAAAATTCAAAGAGCACTCCACTCATGAGATCAAATATCTTTCAATTTTTTATTTTAGTTTTTAATTAGTATTAACAATTCTTTTTATTATTTATTAATTCATATATTTTCAATTTATTTTATTAAAGGTACACATCAACTTTTTAATTTTCAATTAATTTTTTTCATGATATCAAAAAATATGTTCACGATACAAATCATATCCGCAACATAGAGTAATTGGCTAATAACTTCAAATATTTGATCCTATTCTAAAGATATAATTAATAATTCTATATAAAATAAAAAAGGTTATTTTCTATTTTGTAAATGACCAAACATTTTCAAAATAATTTTAAGATGTAAGAAAAAAAACACTTTTATATTTTCTAGTTACACTATATCACATTTTTACTATATTCAAAAATTAACATTTAAGCACCCTTTTGTTATTTGACTTTAAAGCTGAAAGAAAACAAGTTATAAGTGGAAAAAAAAATTACATGCATTAATCGTCTCGTGTGGTTAGTTTTTGAAATAGATCGAAATGTTCCAATTAGTGTGATGAACATTCACATCTTACAGCTTTAACAATTGAATTTGAATGCTAATTTGTTGATTGAGTTCCTTAGCTACAAGAAAGATGGATTTCCATTAGTTTAATTCTTCAATCATATGTAAAGTGAATTTAATTAGCAATGTGAAGTGTCCCCGAACATGATTACGGTAAATGGATACTCTTATAGTACACATCTTAAGAAAAGACAAGAGCAAGATCTACTGCATGCTTCATTTGTTCATAAGAAACAAAGGAAATACGAACTCTGGCTGTTGAGCTTTTGTCCTGGATACTCTACGGGAAAATAAAATTCAAATCTAAAATTTCAACTCCTTAGATTTGATCATGATTACTAAAAATATTGGAAATCTGGAATTATCAAGCGTACATCAAACCATTTGAATCTTGACCCGGACCTTGGCAGAGCTTCCGGAGGCACCAGTCCCACTATGAACTTTGATGTTTCTTTGTTTCTAGCTCCATAGACAATTGAGCACCATGCAAGTCCTAGAAGCACATAACGAAAATATTACTTGCGGAGATTTTCTTACCTTCATCCAACGAAATTCAGTTTGTCAATCGCCTACATGTCTGCAAATTCCATACATCTGCAACAGAGATTTCCAAATTGCCCATGAAAGGGTTCAGATTTATTGATCAATCATGAAATAAAACGTAAACACTTAACAAAATACACAAAGTCAATACCATTTTAGACACAAGGCTGAAATCGTCTGAACCTGGCTGGCACAGGTAGATTGTCCACAAGAAAGTAATAGCAATTATTGATGCTCTCCCCAATAAAGTAAAACCATGCTCGTCGCCAACGTGGGTTTATGTACAGAACTGAACCTATTGTCAACAGGACCATGATGTATGCCACTGAAAATGTCACAATGAAAGCCTCCATATCAATAACGCCATTTTCTTCTTTTTTATGAGTCTGAGACCTTGGCAGCGGTGATGGCGGTAATGCTCTAGTACAATTTCTGGCGAGTGGTGGTCCACAAAGCAACGGATTTCCCTCATAGCAAGACTTGTTGAATGTTGAGAATTGTGCAACCATCTCTGGCGTTTTGCCTGATAAGTTATTGTGGGCTACACTGAAAGCAGATAGGAAGTTTAAGTCGAGAAGCTGACGAGGAATTTCCCCGTTCAAGTTGTTGTAGGAAAGATCCAGGCTTTCAATTTCCTTTAAGTTTGAAAATGTAGGTGGTATTGGACCTGTTAAACTATTATGGGATAGATTCAACACCTGGATGTTGCTGAGGTTTCCAAGCTCAACAGGAATCTCTCCTGTCAAATTGTTGCAGGAGAGATCGATACCGGAGATGTACTTGAGGATGATTCCCTTGAATGAATAGGATATGCTCTTTGTTGTAAACTCTACAGATTTATTCATAGAAGGGTCTTCCACGGCGGGAACAGGAAATACTATCTGTGGTCCCCTGTTCTCACGACCTAGAGAATTGCCTGAAGGATTTAAAGATGTTTCCCTTTCCCTCTGCCACTTGCTGGTAGGTTGTAGGCATGGAAGAATATGACCGAACAGATGATTATGAGAAAGATCAATCAAGCTTAATTTCTCTAGTTTGCAGAGTTGGCTTGGGATTTTACCTTCTAGATTATTATAACCTAAAAGAAGAAAGCTCAACTCTAACAAAGAACCAATTGACTCGGGAATGCCACCTCCAAAATAATTATGGCTCAGATCTAATCTATTCAGCGACAGGCAGCCATCGAGTGCACCAATCAGTGATCCTTCTAGTTTATTTTTAGATAAATAAACTTCTGTCATCGTCCTTGAAGAACAAAAGCTGGACGGTAGACTTCCATAAAGATTGTTCTCTGAAAGGTCTAAATATTGAAGAGAAGACATATACCCTATCCATCTCGGTATCTTACCAGATAAATTGTTGAGACTGACATCCAATGCTTCCAATCTAGAACCATTAGACAAGCTATTTGGAAGAATCCCTGTTAACTGATTCCCACTTAATATCAGGTCGGTCAAGTATGCTAAGTTGAAACTTCTCCAGAAAAACTGGCCTTTCAAATGATTATTTGAAAGCACGAGACCACGTAATGATAAACAGCCTTCAACCAACTGCTCGGGTATGTTGCCTGACAAGCCATTATTGGACAAATCCAAGACTCCCAATGAGCTCATATTGCTTATCGAAGAGGGAATGCTACCACTGAAATAATTTCTAGACAGGTTTAAAAACTCTAACCACGGGAAATATGCCCCAATTTTAGTGGGAATTTGATTTTGGATGTGATTTCTTGAGATATCTAAACGTGACAAATTCACATGGGAATCATTTGGTAATTGCAAAGATCCTGAAAGAGAACTGTTGACCAAATAAAGCGCTTCAAGTTTTGTGTTATTCTGTAACAACCAGCTTGGAAATTCTCCTATTATTTTGATGTGTGAGAGATCAACAAATTGAAGGTCATGCTGATAGTAAAGGAATTTCGGAAATGTCCCACCGAATCCATGACATGCCAAAGAAAGCCTCTGTAACTGGAACCTTGGAATCAAATTGTGTACCAGCTCTGTTGACTCGTATATCTCATTATGGTCACCATTCAAATTCTTGAGGTTTGAAAGGTTAAAAAATGGGCCAAGTGAGATTGGTATTTGGAAGTGATTGTCTGACAGTTTTAGATCTCGAATGGATGTGAGACTTCCAATGCGGCTCAAGGATATATTCCCAGAAAAGTTGTTGAAAGAGATATCTAAAACTTGAAGGTTGTTTAAATTTGTGAGACAAGAAGGCAGACCATTGAGATCGTTGTAGCTGATATCAAGCTCCTGGAGTTGTTTTAACTCACAAAGGCCTGAAAAGTATCCATGTTAAAATAAATTCAGCATACAATTTAATGCAGACTACAAGATTCTACAACACGCTTATAGAATCAATTTGTAAGTAGTAAGAAGTTAACCAAAACTAGTTTATTAGTACAAAATTATAGGGCGTATTGTTTTGGAATTGAAGCCTATAAGGATCAATTCAGAATGGATGTGTGAAGGCGAGCAACATAGGATGAATGGAGGCTCTTTTTATATTCAACATATAGTAGAAACTAGATTGGTGTCCTGCTCTAACTTGCGGGTTGAACAAACTTTTTATAAGGTAAATAATAAAAGATTCTTAGGCAAGGAAAGCGTATAAAATAAAGATAAATTTGAGAGTCAGTTCACTGACTTTATAATAAGCTCAGTTAATTTAATAGCAACAAATAAATATAACAAAACAAAATTGGCCTGAGTTAACATGGGTTAACCCATGAAATTTGCGACCCGACATATGACATCTGGGTAACCCCATGAACAGAAGGATGGAATAAAAAAATCAATTGTAAAAAAAGACCCAAGTCAACTCGAGTTAACTTTTTAAACTCGTTACCAGATCCTCATACCAGAATTAATTATTTCATAAAGGCAAACCTAAAAAATCATGAAGCCAAATTTTCGATCAACAAAATCCCGATCAATAAAATGCAAATGGATGAAATTTAAAAGGAAAATTTTAATAAAAAAACGATCTAAAAACAAAACAAATATCAATTAAAAGAATAAGGATCAAATTTTTTATGACGTAAAAAAAAGGGATTCTTGGATGATGATAACATTTTTAAAGAAGCAAGAGAAATTTGAGAGTCAGGTCATTGACTTTATTGGATTTAATAAGCTCTATTGATTTAATAATATGATAAGAAAAAATAAGCAACAACAGCAGATAAATCAAACGAAACAAAATTGTATTGGGTCAACTGATGTTAACTTGAAACTTGTGACTTGACACATAAGATCAGGATAATCTCATGCATAAAAGGATGAAATTGAAAAAATTAATTGTAAAAAAAGACCTGAATCAACCTGGGTTAACCTTCCAAACTCGTGACTCGAGTCCTAAGGCAAGAATAATCTCCTAGAAGGCAAACTTGAAAAAATCATGAAGTCAAACTCTCGATCAACAAAATGTTGAAAGATAAAATTGAAAAAAAAATTTCATAAAAAAAGATCTAAAACAAAACAAATATCAATTAAAAGAATAAGGACCGAACTTGACATAATGTTAAGTGATGCAATTAAAAAATAAATTCAATTACAAAAGTAATTAAAAAAATAGCAATCAAAAGAATTATGACTAAATCTGACAGATAAAAAAATCAAAGGATAAAATTAAACAAAAATCCAATTCTATGAATTATTTAAAATAAAACAAATGATCAAATCTGAAAAATAAAATTGAAGGGCTGTTTTGAAACTTTGAAGGGTCAGATGTAGAATCAAGAAGGAGAAAAAAAAAATTAGGTTGTCAAGGTCAAATTGAAAAATTGTTGGTCACACGCACCGTCTAAGAATGTGTAAGTTTTAAATTTAAAGGAGAGCTTTCACATGAGGATTGGAGGACATTATTACGCTTTAATGTTTTGGGGTTTTATTATCACCATATGGATAGGTAGATTTATATAGACCGGAGGAGAATGAGAAAATCTATTTAAATTGAGCTAAGCAGACTCGTCTTCAATTACAGATAATAGGAGAAAGGCTTACTATTATACAATAGCTTAAATTAAAAAAAAAAAAAAACGCTTTTGTAGATACTATTTTTCATTGATATCCAAAAATAAATATAGAATCCTTATTCTTATATTCATCTAAAAATAATCCATGTCCATGTTATTTTAATGACAGACTATTAAAGATATCCTAATTCCATGTATTAAATGTTCTTTTCTTATATATCTTTTTTAGTTCTTCTAATATTCCATGTATAAATTATTAAGAATATTCTACGAAAAAATAGTAATTATTGTAAGGGACTTTTATTATTTTCATGTATAACATCTGTTTTGATTATTTAGTACCAATTAGGTAGGTGATTTCAAGACTATATTCTAAAATTACAAACAAAAAATTAAATAAAATCATCTTATCACTAAACACTTGTAAAAAGAAATATATATGTATGTATGTATGTATGTAACTAACCTGTCATGTCTATTGATCCTTTCAATTGGTTGTTATCAAGATTTAGATATTTGAGAGATGAAAGCCCTTTCAGGAATGATAAGGTGCTGTCATTAATTTTGTTGAAGCTCAATTTAAGAATCTCCAATTTGTTAAGCCTCAGTGATCTTTCAAAACCTGCATGATATATATAGTATTACGGCATGGGTGAGGTTAATTTAAAATCTAGAATAAGCAAAGAGTTGGGTGAAGAATTTTCAGGTTTTACCCTTTATGACAATGCCAAAAGTTAAAAGTGAAAAACAAAAAAAGAAATGGAAAGAGGCACCTTAATTAATTGGTACCTGTTGAGATCGCAAAATTTTGGATTTCATTTCCTCCTAGCCGTAGCTCCACCAACATGCTCAATGAATCAAATTCTGAGTAGCAAGAAATTAAGCAAACAATACTAATTAGTTAACATAAAACTTTTACACCTGTTATTTTCAGATTGAAGGTTATGGGGATCGGTTCATAACTTCATATTATAACATACCAAAGAATAGAATATGTGTGTGTCTAACATTTCGAGTCGAATCTCTTGATCCTTTCAATAAGTTGTTATCAAGATTTTGATGTTTCTGATATGATATGTTTGTGTGAGCCTTACCTTTCATATCTATTGATCCTTTCAACTGGTTGTTATTAAGATATAGATGTTTGAGAGATGAAAGCCCTTTAAAAAATGATAAGGTGCTATCGTTGATTTTATTTGAGCTTAAATCAAGAGTCTCTAATTTGTTAAGTCTTGATGGTTCTCCAGAGCCTGCATGATATTTATAGCAAACAGTTAGTGATTAATTTCAAAAATAAATTGCATTCAATTTCTAAATATTCAGTTTTATCTTTAATTTCAATATATATATTTGAAGCAGTACAAGGGTTAGGTCGTGAGGTATAGAAACATGCAATCAAATGTAGGAGGATTTAAGTAGGTGATACCTGTCGAGGTCACAAGATTTTGGATCTCATTTCGGCTCAGGTCTAGCTCCTGTAGCTTGCTCAATGAATCAAATTCTGAGTAGCAATAAATTAAGGAAACCTTTAGGCCCGATGTTAGTATCGATTCATAACTTTATGTGAGTTTGTGTCTCTCACCTTTGATATCTATTGATCCTTTCAATTGGTTACTCTCAAGATATATATGTTTAAGAGAAGAAAGGCCTTTGAAGGATGATAGAATGCTATTGTTGAAGTTATTGAGTCCTAAATCAAGAGACTCCAATTTGGTGAGTCTTGATAGTCTTTCGAAACCTGCATGCAAGATTTCTAGTAATTAGTTGTTATGGTTTAAACCTAAAAGATTATTTGATTAATTAGAATATATATGTATGTATGTATGTATGTATGTATGTATGTATATGAATTTCCGTGCTAAAATTACGAAAAATGCAATCTTTAATTAAGAGGCAAACCTTCATTCGGAACACAGCCAGCTATATCATTATTACTCAAGCCAAGAGTATTGAGTTCTTGGAAGGGAAGAAACATAGTTGCATTTAGGTACCAATCTCCCATTGAAGCATTTCGGTCCCAAACTCCCTTTGAAGGATCTATGAACCAACCTCTTGCGTTGTGAAGAAAGATTACGATAACTCGTCCTGTAATGGAATCGCAGGTAACTCCTGCCCAATTACAACAGAGAGCATCCTCTCCCCAGGAGAGTAGCGGGGATCCCATGTGATTTGGATCAACCATGGAAGTCTTGATTTGCAGAAGAGCAATCCTTTCTTCCTCTAAACACCCTTCTAATGGAAGCATGGCATTAATCATCATCATCACCACTACTGCTAGAGAGAACCTGTTTAACCCCATTTCCTCCTCTGTTTCTGCTTGAATTTATTGTATCGAATACATTTTAGGAGCCAAGGGCTCTTTATAGGACACTGCCCTCTACGTTGCCATTTGCGGTTCATTACACGGCGGTCCCATCTTTGAAAAAAAAACTGCTTCTTATCTTGTCTGGGTAATTGAATTGCAATTTCACATTCAAATGGAATAATTTTCCACGTAGAATAAAGTCTTCTTCCTTTGGCAATTAATTCTTCGACGAAATTTGCAACTGTTAGCATTGCATCCATATACATCATGAAAGCAATGGGTTGATTATTTTAATGGTAACAATACTCCCATTTTTATTAAACTTATTCCAACTTGTAGGTGAACTTGGGATTTAGTTAATATGGATAGGTTTTAAATTAAATTGAATGAAAGTTAATCTCAATCAACTTAGCATGTTCATCTAAAATTTAATTGAATTCATCAAGATTTTATTTATTTTTTTATCAAAATAATGTTTTTAAAATTTTAAAAATATATATATTAAAGCAACAGTATTTTATATCAACTCAAATTAATATATTGAATCCATAACTCAGCCTTATATCTAACTGGATTTAATAACTTTTTCATATCAGTCTCACTTATCGAATAATAAATAAATAAATAAAATGCCGAGGTGCAACACTCAAATGTGGGTATGGGTACATCATACATGGATCAAAAAGCCAAGTTTCATAAAAAGAATAAAAATTAAAAATCCAAGTTACATGAGCTATATGTGATCAGTATCGGACTCACAACCACGTCTACGGTGTCATGTCTTTTTTTAAGTTATGTTCGACGGGAGATAAAAAAAAAATAGAAGAAAAAAATAAATAAATAAAATTTAAAGGTAAAGTGTTAAATGTGTAAAAGATATTAAGAAAATAAATATAAAATAAAAATGAATAATTAATATTTTATTTAAAAATGAAGTGAAAGCACAAAAACCAATTTAACCTATTTTTTGTTCTAAATATTACCCTTTTTGAAAAATTTGCCTCCTCCAAAAATTGTGCCAAAAACAAGTATAGAGGGTTAAGAATTATGAGTCAAGTTCTCTTTGTTGCGAATTCTTTCTTTGCTCTATCTATAGATTGCTAACAGTAGAAAATATATAAATACCTATCACAAATGTAATTAATTTTGTATCATAAAATAATTTTCAAATAAGTTTTCTTGAATTACCTTTTCAACAATGACGGGCTACTTGATCTTCTTCAATAAATTGGAAAACTTTAATGAGAGGATGCAATTTAATATCCAAAATCCTAGATATCAATTGAACCAATCCACATGGATTTTATTTTTATTTTTATTTTTTTGAATAATTACATTATTCAATAAATAATAATAAAATATATAAATATTATCAAACCCACTAGAAACTCAATTTAAAATCATCTCACTATATATACACACACACATTTATAATTTTATTATTTAATAGATATGCAGTATGCATGTATGTTTTTTTTTATATTGAATAATAAATAGTATTTAAATAATGGATATCTAAATAAATATTAAAAAATTGATAAATAGAATATAAATATATAAATTTCTTACTTGATCAATTAAATAAAGTATAAATATAGTAGAAATCGAGTTATAGACACGCATTGGTTTTTTAGCCCACATTGTGCCTCGGGTTTAATCCTTTTAAAAAAATTTAAAAAATATGTAAAGATATTAGGAAGTTAAGATTTTGATTCATACTTGCTGACAAAACATTTAAAATACATAAATAGTGACATATTAAGTGACATATTTTTTTTTAAAAAAAATATTAAGACGACAGCACACTAGATTAACTCAGACCAACCATGATTATTGTACAAAACCTGTGATATAAAGTATGAGATTGTGATAAAACCATGGAGCCCATATCAAAACAAATTAGGAAGTTCAATTATAATGAACCAAAAATAATTTAAAAAAAGTGACTCGAGTGAACCTATATAAGTGGTTGGTCCAATGTAGTGGCCCGAAAC
This sequence comes from Populus trichocarpa, assembly GCF_000002775.5. Lineage (NCBI taxonomy): Eukaryota > Viridiplantae > Streptophyta > Magnoliopsida > Malpighiales > Salicaceae > Populus > Populus trichocarpa. The sequence continues at coordinate 13,338,611 of NC_037302.2, read as the reverse complement.
AAATTTTTTTGGATATAAAAAGAAAAAAAGTTAAGGCGACACTAGAATTTCTAAAGAAGTAAAAGAAATCTGAGACCATGTCTTTGAGTCAAATGAGTTTAATAAGTTTAATTAATTTAATAATATATATATATATATATATATATATATATATATATATATATATATATATATATATAAACAAAAAAGGACAATCATAATTTAATAACATGAAAAACTAAGCAAACCCATTAATTTTACGCGGTCATAACCCATAAAATCTCAAACTCGAACTTAAGCAAGAAACTTAATTTATAACCAATTTAATATTAGAAGATAGAATAAAAAAATCAGTTAAAAAACTTGTAAAAAAATAGCAATAAAAAAATAAAAATCATCTTAAAAGCAGTATTTTTGTTTGTAGTAGATGTTATAAAACCAGATGACCCTGATTTTAGAAACACATCAATGGAAGATTAATTCTGTATACATGTATGAGTACAATTTATGTTGTTCCTTCCTGGGCATTGTATGAGTACAAAAATTGTTTTGATATTCTGCAGAAGCTGAACTATGAAAAATGTGGACTGTGTATCCAGAAGAAAGCAAGTAAATGAAAAATTTTCTTCAAGAGAAAGGCAATTCATATTTCTACTGAACTAGATGTCTTTACTGTGAGTAGCTTCTTGGTCTGGTCATCTGCAACTGCAAATAGATCTTGAAACTACAAGCAACTCACCCATTATTGTCGAGGTCAAACATCTTAAATGCAACAGAAAAACTTGATTCAGGAATGCTGAGCAGGGTGACAAAGAAGATGTACCTAAACGTTGAACATGGAAAGGACTAAGTAAGAACACAAGTTTCTGTAACAGAATATGTGATGCAACATGATTGATGTTGAAGAGATTCATAAGGCCAGCAAATTCAACAGAGACAATAGACTATTACTCTGAAAAAGAAATAAGCCCATCACTGTTAGTGTCAAAAAGCATGAAAAATCTTGAAGGTGCACAATGCAATTCTCCAGGGACTGTTTCCCCTCTCAGAAATCCCTCTCTAATGCGATTCGACTCTGATGGAGGAAATACAGGAACAACTGCTCGCATCAATTCTGCTGGTGTCACAAGAACTTCACCATCAGGCGTTTTAAAAGATTCGAAGTACTCAAAAACCTGAAAGGAAAATAAATGAAACATTACACACAAAAAAAAGCATAACATAGAACTAGTACTCATAGGTGTGATAATGGCTTCCACACCCAGGAAGATAAAAAATAAAAGAATATCAGGGAAACAAAATGAAAAGTGGACTTAGTGTACCAGAAGATCAATCCTATTAAAACTAGGAGTTGGAAGATAGTGGGTAGTTGACAGCTGACTTTCATGCCACTTCTGAGTTTTTGGGTGCTCTTATTGAAGGACAGCAAGGTTGTCTTGATGCACATCTTTAATACAAACCCCTAACAATATTTGAATGTTTGGTTCCATTTGTGGATGAATTAGCCTTTCGTAAGTCATTTAAAGGTTTCAAGCTTCCCCGATCAGACAATCAGGTAAACATAAATGTCCTAAAAATGGTTTTGAAGTAGTCCATTGCTCTGCATTGGAAAGCCTAGATAGCTTCCACTGCCGGAGAGGCAGGATTGAGATCTAATGTCCAAGACATGCTTGAATTGACCTTGCCACCACCAGGCTTAGCCGTAGGATTGCCAATTAATAAAATTGCATACTTGGAATCATAGTCAATAGGTAAGTCAGAAAAGAAGAAAGCTTTGTTTCAACAGACAGAAAATCAAATAACAACACAAGTTCATTATTCAATTTCTCATTGCTTAAAGTTAGACATGTTGCTGCAATGAATTGAGTCGCCAATAATGTGTGTGATTGAATGCTGGCATAAATACAAAGAAAATATTTCCATTCTTGAAAGATTTGCGTACCTTCTCTGGAGGGCTTTGCAACCTGATGCGCTTTTCATAATTAAAGAAAACTCTTCTCCTGTATGAATCTGGAACAATCGATAAAAATGATACAAAGGAGTACCCAATACCAGGCATTGAAAAAGTCTGTATGATCCCTTGTTCATATGCATGAAAAAAAGTAATATTGTAGAAAAAAATCTGGTATATCATGCATGACTCAATTCAGAAACCGAAATTGTAAGTGAAGAAAAAAATTACAGAGGTACCTCCAAAGAGGAACCTTTTCTTCTTCTTGTGTGGAAGAAGATCTTCACTTGACACCCATGCTGCATCGTCTGTACTGTCGGCGAAAGAAACAAACGAACACTTATCAACCAAGGAAGGATACCAGTAGCTAAAGCTCAAGCTGGAGCCAACAATCACAACTCCTGAAGCGACTGATCTTAATAAAAATTTCAGCAATGCATCTCCACTCTTACGGTCACCGTTATTGGACCCACCAAAGGATGATCTTGACAAAGAAGCTGCCACTGGTAATGGATTAGACCCTTCTGATTGTTTGAGCAATGCTCTTGTACTGGTCCGTTGATTGGCAAGCACTCGACGGGCCAACTCTAAGGATTTCCTCAGGAATTCCCAAGAAAACATAGTAGTAAAAAATTTATTTCTCTGTTCTTACAACAGATAAAGCTGAAAAGGGTTTCTGAATTAAGAAATAGATAAATGTAAGAGAAAGATGGAAATGGAATTTTAGCGGCATCAAGAATGTTATTGTTGACGGAGAAGTTAAGGTAGTTTCTTATGATCAGACAGTTAAGCCCGCCCTTTAGTTTTTCCTTGGTAGCTGCTAACTCGTGTCAAGTGTACAGTGAACGACGAAATAATTAATAATCAGTACCCTTCATAGTTTCATCCTTAAACTACGTTCCCTGAACTGGAAAGTTTCTACTCAATAAAAATCATGAATTGTCTTGTGAGATTTTTGACAAAACCTGAACCAACTACAATAAGAATCAAAAGACACGAGTACAGAATTCATGAAAAGGCTAAACAAGAACCCTAACCACACTTTATTTTCAGAATAGAGTTCCTCAGCCAATATCTACATCACATATATAAATATGACCCGTGCTTCGAGTTTTTTTCTCCAGGGATGGAAACCAATTTGGTTAATATTTCATATATTTACAAGAATATTACCGATTAGTTGCTAACATGGGATTTGAATTCAAAACCTATTTTGCAAGAATATTAGTTAGCTACAAATCGATTTAGTTTTAACTTAGTATTTTGTGGTGCCAAGAGTTTTTTAAAAGTATTTTTTATTGAAAATATATTAAAATAATATTTTTCGGTTATTTTTTATATTAGTACGTCAAAATTATTAAAAAATAAAAAAATCAAATTAATATTTTTTTAAAAAAAAACTTTTGAAAAACATTCAAAAACAAAAATTACCAAACTTTCAAATATGATCTTAATATACAGATATTCATCATCCAAATCAAAATAACCACATAACACTCCAGATTATAAATGTAACTAGAAAGTTTTAGTAAATGCCTATACAACCTATACAACCATCCGATAGGAGAATTTAATTTTATCTCATCATATTAATAGCATATATTAACACTTAATACATTAATCAACACTGCAATTAAGTTTTCAAAACAAATAAGACTTGATAGAGAGCCTACTTATATCTATATTAAGCCTCATCTCAAGAAGCGCATCACACAAACTCGCAACTATGACTTTTTATATTTTTAAAACTATAAAAATATTTATTGGATATATAACATTTATTTTGTTGATTAATTATAACTCTAGAGATAGAGAACCAGTCAACTCTAATGAGATCTCACCAACATGACCCTTCATATTTTTTCATAAAAGAAACCATATTGTAATTTTATTAGCTGTAACACTAAAGTCAACATAGCACTGGATATATGTTCAAGCAAATACTCAATAAAAAATCAATGCATAATTGTTGTCTTTTCCATGCCTTGAGTCGTGGTATATTATTCTCTCTTTAACACATCAAAAGTTTAACAAATCTCTAATTCAAAGACAGGTGCAACTGTACAAGTAGTAGAGAAATTAGTCTTGAAAGCATAATCGAAAACAAATGATTTGCTTCATTGCAACTTTACTTGGCAGTAAGTTAAGAAAAAAACAGAACATTATTTGCAGGATGGCACAGAGTGTTTGAACATATATTAACACTAATTATAAAGACTGGTTTATTGATCAATCACAACTTGAAATGTAAACACTAAACAAAGTATACACTAAGCCAATACCGTTTTAGACACAAGGCTGAAATCGTCTGAACCTGGCTGGCACTGGTAAATTGTCCACAAGAAAGTAATAGCAATTATTGATGCTCTCCCCAATAAAATAAAACCATGCTTGTCGCCATTGCGGGTTTATGTAGAGAACTGCACCTATTGCCAACAGGACTATGATGTATGCCACTGAAAATGTCACATAGAAAGCCTCCATATCAATAACGCCATTTTCTTCTTTTTTATGAGTCTGAGACCTTGGCACCGGTGATGGCGGTATTGCTCCAGTACAATTTTTGGCGAGTGGTGGTCCACAAAGCAACAGATTTCCCTCATAGCAAGACTTGTTGAATGTTGAGAATTGTGCAACCATCTCTGGCGTTTTGCCAGATAAGTTATTGTGGGCTACACTGAAAGCAGATAAGAAGTTTAAGTCCAGAAGCTGGGGAGGAATTTCCCCGTTCAAGTTGTTGTAGGAAAGATCCAGAGTTTCAATTTCCTTCAGGTTTGAAAATGTAGGTGGTATGGGACCTGTTAAACTGTTATGGGATAGATTCAACAACTCAATGTTGTTGAGGTTTCCAAGCTCAAAAGGAATCTCTCCTGTCAAATTGTTGCAGGAGAGATCGATACCAGAGATCAAATTGAGGATGATTCCGTTGACTGGATACGATATACTCTTCATTGTAATCTCAACAAATTTATCAACATGGGATATACTCTTTGTTGTAATCTCAACATATTTACTAACAGTAGGATATTCCAAGGGCATAGGAGCACTTTCCCATTCCCTATACCACTCGCTTCTAGGATGTAGGCATGGAAGAATACGACCACACAGATTATTATGAGAAAGATCAATCAAGCTTAATTTCTTTAGTTCGCACATCTGTCTTGGGATTTCAGCTTCTAGATTATTATAACCTAAAAGAAGAAAGCTCAACTCTAACAAGGAACCAATTGACTCGGGAATGCCACCTCTAAAATAATTATGGCTAAGATCTAATCTCTTCAGAGACAAACAGCCATCGAGCGCACCAATCAGTGATCCTTCTAGTTTATTTTTTGATAAATAAACTTCTATCATCATCATTGAAGAACAAAAGTTGGATGGTAGACTTCCAAAAAGATTGTTCTCCGAAAGGTCTAAATATTGAAGAGAAGACATATACCCTATCCATCTCGGTATCTTACCAGATAAATTATTGAGACTGACATCCAATGCTTGCAATGCAGAACAATTAGATAAGCTATTCGGAAGAATCCCGGTTAACTGATTCCCTCTTAATATCAGCTCCGTCAAGTATGTTAAGTTGAAATTTTTCCAGAAAAGCTGGCCTTTCAAATAATTATTTGAAAGCATGAGAACACCTAATGATAAACAGTTTTCCACCAACTGCTCAGGTATGTTGCCTGACAAGCCATTGTTGGACAAATCTAAGACTTCCAAGAGGCTCATATTGCTGATCGAAGAGGGAATGCTACCATCGAAATCATTTCTGGACAGGTTCAAAAACACTAACCTCGGGAAACATGCTCCAATTTCAGTAGGAATTTGATTGTGGATGTGATTTCTCGAGATATCCAAATGTGACAGTCTCACAAGGGAATGGTTTGCTAATTGGAAAGATCCTGAAAGGGAATTGTTGACCAAATAAAGCTCTTCGAGTTTTGTGTTGTTGTGTAACAACCAGCTCGGAAATTCTCCTGTCATTTTGATGTGTGAGAGATCAACAAATTGAAGGTCATGTTGATAGTACAGGGATTTCGGAAATGTCCCGCCGGATCCATTATATGCCAAAGAAAGCCTCTGTAACTGGAACCTTGGAATTAAATTGTGTACGAGCTCTGTTGACTCGTATAATTCATTACGGTCACCATTCAGATTCTTGAGGTTTGAAAGGTTAAAAAATGGGCCAAGTGAGATTGGTATTTGGAAGTGATTGTCTGACAGATTTAGATCTCGAATTGGACGTGAGACTGCCAATGGGACTCAAGGATATATTCCCAGTGAAGTGGTTGAAAGAGATATCTAAAGCTTGAAGGTTTGTCAAATTCGAGAAACACGAAGGCAAAGAACCAGTGAGATTATTATAGCTGATATCTAGTTCCTGGAGATGCTTCAACTCACAAAGGCCTGCAAATTATCCATGTTAAAAGAAATTTAGCATACAATAATGTGATGGAAACTTTAGGATCGTACAGAAGGCGAGCAATATAGGATTAATGAAGGCTCTTCTTATATGCAAGGACTAGAAAACTATTACTAAACTAGTTATATGGCTATGCATTGAGGTAGTAATATAATGTGGTTGTTTAATTATTCACATGTAATCAATTTCTTAATGATTTGATTATATTTGAAATTGGTTTTAAGAGCTTTTCCCTAAAACTAAAATAAAAAAGTAATAAAATTATATATATATATATATATAATTTTCTTGATGCATTTAGAATGAAATTCTTATTACTTAAAGAGATACTTTTGCATCAATTGATTTTGTAATTTTATTAAGAAAGAAAAAGCATAATTAACAAAATAATAAAGTTTCAAAAATTACATAATCCAAATCCTATATTATCATAAACTTTTAAACAACTTGGAGGACTTATTAATAAAGATTGAACTAGTGTAAGGGATGATTTTCTTCAGTATTATTATTTTTACATTTTATATAAAAATATCTAATATAAATTTTAAATAATTCAATTGGTTTATGTGATAACATAAACTAAATTCAAACTATTTATTAAAACCTCTTCTCATATTTTTCTCTTTTTTCAACATTGGCATAAATATTTTATTTTTTCTACTTTTTGTCAATACATAGGGCAAAAGAAACCCAATTTACATGTTAAATCTTTTATTTTCATGGTTTAATGGTAAGAAATATCCTCAAACTAGTTTGAACATCGATCAAAATTAAGTTCTCTGCATACGTCCCCACACCCTCACATTGTGCATTCATATAAATTTAATACAAAATATAGGTTTAGGTTTAAATATATTGACTATTAAACAATTCATGCCTTTCCCATTTAATACACTTAGAATTGCATCTTGTGTGTGTGTAGTTATTTGGCCCATATTTCAATGCGAGTTGTATATTTTTAAAAAAGAAAACTAGATATGCAAGCTATTTTGATGTGTTTTTTTTACATAAAAAATTCAAAGTTTGTGCAAGTATTTAAATAAATAAATCGATAATTATTCATATAAATAAATGAAAAAAAATTGTTAACAATAACTACTTGAAAACTTGAAAAATTGAAAGATAGATGTAGATCAAAATATTTGATCTCGTAAAATAAAACATTTATCCAGTTGTATTTATTGAATTGTTTTATTAAAATCAATAAAAAGATAATAGAAATAAAAACACATGTGAAATTGATTGAATAAAATAAAATAAAAATAATGCTATTTTTTAAAAATAATATAGAACGATAAAATTGAAAAAGAAAATGAGCAAGAAAAAAGGATGTTGAACCGCATTAACTTTAAAACTTGTGACCTGGATCATTAGTTTAGAAGTACAATAAATAAAAAAATCACAAAACCCGATCCCTGATAATTCAGAAGCTAAAGGATGAAACTGATAAAAAAAAAAATTAATTACACAAAAAGATCAAAAATAAAAAAATTATAATTAAAAAAATAAGAGTGAAAATTAAAATAAAAAATAAATTAGAGGGCAAGCAAAAATTTTCAATTTAGTATTAAATTGAAAAGAAAAATAACTTTCACAAATGAAAAAAACAAATCAAAATAATGATGGTCAAATTAAAAAAAAAATAACATAAACCTTGATTGAAATTGAAAACTAATAAAATTTTTAACAAAAAAACTAAGAAAAAAAATAGAAATTAAAGAATAAAAACAGAATTAAAAACAAAATATTTAACAAATTGTAATTGAATGAGTAAATTGAAAACAAAATAAAATTTTATAAAAGAAAATAGAAAGAATAAGAATTACTTTCCATTGATATGAAAAACAAATATATTATCCTTGTTCATATATTTATCTAAAGAAAAAAAATCCATATCCTTATTATTTTAATAATATACTATTAAAGATTCCTAATTCCATGTATTAAATATTCTTTTCTTATAGACATGTTTAGTTCTTCTAATAGCTTGACAAAAACGCTACGAGTCCAAGATTAACTTAATTTATTCCTATCGTTTGAGTAAATTTGAGTTTAAGAAAATAAGTTATTCATATTAATAAAGTAAAAAAATAGAGTAAAAGATTATTATAATTGATAAAGAATTTGTTTTTAGAGAAGGCAAGCATACTATTCTAGAAAAAACATGTAAAAGATGATTATGAGATAATTATGTAATTCCTTGCTTCTCTATAATTAATTAAAGTAGGTGTTTTATGTGAAAGCACAACAAAACTAAATAAATTTTAGAAATACTATTAAAAATACATATCCTTATTATTCTAATAATAAAGTATTAAGAATATTTTAGGAAACAGATGATAGTTGTGGAAGTGTGTTGCTAGTAATAATTATTAAAAGGGATTTTAATTATTTTCATGTATAATATCGGTTTTGATTATTTAATTCCAATTAACTAGGTAGTTTTGAGACTATATTCTAAAATTACAAACAAAAAATAAAATAAAATCATCTTATCACTTGAAAAAAAAACTAGTAATATATATATATATATATATATATATATAAAGGAATATATGTAGGCATGTAACCTTTCGTGTCTATTAATCCGTCCAACTGATTATAAAGATATAGATGCTTGAGAGATGAAAACCCTTTGAAGAATGATAAGGTGCTATCGTTGATTCTATTATAGCCTAAATCAAGACTCTCCAACTTGTTAAGCCTCGATGGTCCTTCATAACCTGCATGATATTTATAGTAAGCGGTTAGTGATTAATTTTAAAAAAATCAATTACATTTCAAATCCTAAATATTCATTTTTGTCTTCAAAAAATTTAATTAAGAAAGAAGTCTTTGATTTGAAAACCAACTACATGATTATCAATCATTTCAAAATTGTTAATTATTTGAAGTGTAGTTGTAAATTGAAAAAAAAAAAAACAAGTATCAAGCTAAATAATTATTCATCTCATAACTTAGAACCTGTTTGAGAGTGTATATCGTAAAGATTACGTTTCAAAATGTTTTTTTATTTGGAAACATATTAAAATATTTTTTTATTTTTAAAAATTTATTTTTAAAGCAAAACAATTCAAAAAATAACAAAATAACAGTTCAATAATAACAACAAACAAGCCCGGAATCTAAAATAGTATTATGATGTAGCTTGATTTAAATAAAGGTATAATGAGGTTTGGTATAATTAATATATTATTCACACTTTGGCACAACTATTTAATTAATTAATAAAATAGAGAATGTGCTTTTATGGTGGATCACCTTACAAAGTATTATTTATTTAAATAGTATTATTTATTTATTTATTTTAATATTTGGTATGTAAAAATTCAAATTCATGATTTTTTTTTATCTAGCAGAGAGAGATATGTTTTCCTAGGTCACGTAGACATTTCAATTAGTTATGATGATATGTTTGTGTGAGTCTAAGTATCTTTCATGTTTATTGATCCTTGCAACAGATTGCCACCAAGATTTAGATATTTAAGAGATGAAAGCTCTTTGAGGGATGATAGGATGCTATCGTTCAAGTTATTGTCACCCAAGTAAAGAACCTCCAATTTTGCAAGTCTTGATAGCCTTTCGAAACCTGCGTGCATGCAAGATTTCTAGTTAGTTGTTAGGGTATAAAGCCAAAGAAATTATTTGATTAATTAAAAGAATAAATCGATTTCAGTTTATATATGTTCATTTTCGTGCTAAAATTACGAAAGATGAAGTCTTGGAGGAAGAGGCAAACCTTCATTCGCAACACAGCCAGCTATGCCATTTTCACTCAAGTCAAGAACATTGAGTTCTTGGAAGGGAAGAAATATAGATGCATTTAGGTACCAATCTCCCATAGATGAGTACCACTCATATCTTGCGAAGGAAAGATCGATTTCGATGACTCGTCTTGTAGTGGAATTGCTGCAGGTAACTCCTTCCCAGCTGCAACAGAGGGCATCTTTTCCCCAAGAGAGTACCGGGGATGGAAAGTCATTTGGGTGGTCACGAAAGGAAGTTTTGATTTGCAAAAGAGCAATTCGTTCTTCCTCGAAACACCCTTGTGATAGAAGCATGGCATTAATCATCATTATCACCGCCACTGCTGGCAGAGAGAACCTGTTGAATCCCATTTGTACCCCTCTGTTTCTGCTTGAAATTAATGTATCAAATACTTGTTAGGAGCCAAAGGCTCTTTATAGGGGAGAGCACCATGCATTGCCGTCCGCGTGTTCATTGAACGGCGGGCCCATCTTTGATCAAGTGGATCTTTTATGGAAGGTGACGTAAGGTTACTCAGTCCATCAATTTCCATGAAGTTTCAATTTTTGTTTTTTGTTTTAGAACACAATGTGAAATTATTACTCTTAAATAAAACTTGTTTAATCTTAAAGACTTGCAGAAAACCATCTTTAATTTGGAAATATAGCATTATATCTGAAAGTTGGTCATGGAAAACTAGGATTTCTCACCAGTCTCTTCATCATGTTCTAAAATGGTTTAAAAGCCTTGATGAGATTATGTTGGTATAGCCCACCTCAAGTTTATATATATATATATATACTTGGCAGTTTCATTCTATCTCTACAGTCAATAGGAGAGCAAGGGGAGTTTGTCGTTGAATTTTTACATACATTTTATTAAAATTTAAAATTTTTGTCTTAAATTAGATTTTTTTTAGTTTTTTATATAGTTTTAATATGTTAATTAAAAAATAAATGTTAAAAAATAAAAAAATCATTTTGACCATTGTTAACATTTTTATTTTCTTCCTTATTTTGGCAGTTCATTGAATTTTGTTGGAGTAATTTAATTAAAGAGAATTATGATTTTTTTTTAATTAATGTGGATGTTCAAATCAACTTGTATATACCTCGATTAATTTAACAAGTTTTAAAATTAATAATTATATAAATCTTTAATAATTCTAAGATGTATGAGAATTAAACCGGTAAAAACAACATTGTATTTAATTCGATTAAAGAGATCTTAATTAATTTGATCGGAAAGAAGGAGAAATAGTTTTATTGTACGCGATCCCCTGTGCATAAAAATCAATATAAAAATAAAAAAGCATGATTATGTTTGTGATTTGTCGTCCCGTATTTATTAATATGATTGTCGTCCAATAAAATCTATACCTACCTTCGCTGGGTGACCCAATTTGGAAGTCAGTACAGTTGAGTCTTCTTTCTTTGGCTTATTGGCCTCTTCCTTCTTCGCTAGTGTTAGCATTCGCATCAATCGACATCAATAATTTATAGTGACACCAAGAGGTTGACTATATATCCCCTTTGTCTTTACATTTATAAAAAAAAATATGAAAAAATTTTAAATTTTATTTATTTATTTATTTATTTTAAATTAATTATTTTTTATAGCTTTGATAGTTTCAATGTGTTAAAAATAATTTTTATAAAATAAAAAATATTATATTAATATATTTTTAAATAAAAAAATATTTTTAAAAATAATAATTATTATTGAGTCTCACCTGCAGAGCTATCACGTTGCTTCTACTCTTCTCTTCGCATTTAGAATACCAATGAGTGGCATTACTTGACTCTCAAATATATTAAAGCAGATTTAGTCACTTCGAAGGTGATTCTACTTATAGAATTATGGTTAATGTAGGATGGAAAAATATCATTCAACATAAATAAAATATATGTAAATCACACAACTATTGTGCAAATACACAAATTACATTGTGCAATCCAAAAAAACACTTCACATTTAGAATAAATATTTAAATAATTAAACGAGAAAAAATAACATTTTTTTTATTCCCGGAGAAACGCGGAAAAAACACTGGAAACAGCAGCAGCGCGTGGTGTGCAGATACTGGAACTGGACAGGCTGAAAAAACAATGGAGGAGCATGACATGCACGCGGAAACGAATTATTTTAAAATATTTTAAAATAAAAAATATTTTAAAAAGAGAACCCTACATAAATAATTAAATGTTATAACTATTTGTAAATATTTTAGACGGCTTTGTGTTTGAGTTGGATTGTTACTTCCAAGAAGTTTCTTGGAGTAATTTTCCAGCTGGCACTGACTGATTGCATTATTTTTTTTTGCCGTGGGAGACACATTGAGCGTAAAGACCACTTCATTGCTCTATTTTTCAAGCGTCCACTTGCATCATTTTGCATTTGTCTCAAATTGATTGGTAGTTATTTATTTATCATCGTTTAGTTTGTATTAATCTTGAATGATTATGTCTGATTTGAAAATTTATTTGTGATATTAACACATTAAAATAATATAAAAATATTAAAAAATTAATTTAAAAAAATAAAAAATAAAAAATTTAAATTTTTAAAAACTATTTTAAAACACAAGAATAAATGGACACTAATTATAAAAATAAATAAAAACTACTTATTTATTTATGATAATTAGAAATTTTAATTAGTATTTAGAGTTTCATGTAAAAAGCTGATTGTATAATAGAAAAAATAACATTTATTCTATACTTCCCATCAAATATAAGTAGTTTAATGTTTGAATTCACAATAATCCTAAGCTTAAAGTTTTTCCTAAACTATTATATTCATGATAAAATGGTCATCAATAGTAAGATAATGATTTAAAATAAAGCCTGACGTGTGAGACCTACTCCTCACTGTAGAAATAAAGGCATTAGATCTAAAAAGTTGGTTATGGAAAATTGAGAATTGGCTTGTTTCTTGGTCATGTTCTAAAATAGATTCAATGGATTATATTCATGATAAAAGGGTCACCAATAATAGGATAATGATTTAGGATTAGGCATGAAGTGTGAGTGTGAGACCTAGTCCTCGCTTTAGAAATATTGACTATAGATGAATCCACAAGGCTTTTTCCAAGAAATTGTGGACGTTTCTCACCTGCAAATATGATGAAAGAGAAGAAGAATGAGGCATAAAAGAAATGTTTGAAGTGAATTTTTTTATCATTTGAAGAGTGTGGAGTGCGGTAGGGAACATATAGATGGAGGGTGGCATTTATAAATCAAGCTAAGCAACTGTTTCGTTGAGCTAATTATCAGTCCAAGGCCATGTGAGGAAATTACGAGGGCATTCTGAGAAAGGTTAGGATATCAGAGTCTCGACCAGAGCTTTCTTTTCTTCTGATCTTTCCTTTATAATAGTGCGCATGTTTCCACCTCTGTCTGTTCGTAAGTGGTGATATCAGAGGAGAACATGGTTTTATTTTATTGATAGTGCTCCCTTGTGTTCGATAACTTCATTGAAAATCAATAAATAAAAATGCATCATCGTGTTTGTGCTTCGTCGTCCAATAAAATGTATACTTCGCTGGGTGAGCAAGAAGCTTCGGCCCAGTTTGGAAGTCTTCGTCGCATAAAAGAGGAGATTCAGACATTGACTTGGAGTCAACTGAGAAAATGAGCAACCTTAAATCTTTTTGATCACTGATTTATTCAATTAATTTGATCTGTTATAACCGCTAGCTTCTATTTTTATTCTTACATTAGATGGCTGATTATGCACCCTGCAGCGAAGCACGAGCATGAAGCTAGTCTGAAACTAAAGAGGAAATGGGAAGACATTTACTTTTGGGTAGGCTATAAACGTGTGATGCATGCTTTTTTTAATTTAAAAATATATTAAAATAATAGTTTTTTTAAAATTTTTAATATTAATACATCAAAATCATGTAAACACATAAAAAAAAAACAATTTAATTTATTTAAACAAAAAATAATTTTAAAAAAATACTTTAAAAAGATTGTAACATAAAAACACTCACTCGCCAGCAGCTTTTGTAAACTTATCCAAGAACCCAAAATTCTACGAGTTTTTTTAGTAGACCTAGCAGCCACTATTTGATACCAGCAATGTTTCAAAAAACAAAAAAAACTATTACTGCTATTATTGATTGAATCAAGTTTTTTTTAGTAATTATTATTTTTAAAAATATTTTTTATTTAGAAATATAATAAAATAATATTTTTTATTTTTTAAAAATTTATTTTTGACATCATTATATTAAAATAATTTAAAAACACCAAAAAATTTAATTCGAAATAAAAAAAATTAAAAAATTTTAAATTTTCTTAAAATACTTTTAAAATACAAAAATAAACAGGCACTAGATATAAAAATAGATAAAAACTAGTCATGTAGTTAAGATAACTAGAAATTCTAATTAGTATTCAAACTTTTATATGAAGGTCAATATGTAATGAAAAAAAAAACATTTATTCTGTAGATGCGGTTATATGGACATTAGATCTAAAAAGTTAGTTATGGAAAATTGAGAATTGATTCATCTCTTGATCATGTTCTAAAATAGATTTATGGTCTATTACACACATTCAATGGGTTTTGATGAGATTTATATATATAAAATATGTAAATCACACAATGTATTGTGCAAACACATAAATCACATTGTGCAATCTAAAAAAACACTTCAAACATGAAAATCTATTTTTGGATTGAACTTGTTTATTTGGCCTATAAAAATGTGTTTGTGATAGGCTTCCCAGGTAATCCACGTCTCCAACTATTTAAATCCTTCTGCATTAATTTTTGTATCAGATCATCTTAATTGTGCTGTCTTCATTGGCCGAAGCCTTTTAACATTTTTATTTGCTTTGCAGAATGTAGCCATGGATTTAAAACTTTTGGCTTCTCCAATATTTGCCATCACATGAGCTTGAGCTAATATCTGTACAGAGTGAGAGATTTCATGCTTAGACAGTAGGTAATTGCTGATTGTTAATATTTCATATATTTACAGATATTAGCTCTTCTTCTTTCTCTTGAGTCTTCACCTTCTTCTCCTTACTCTCTGCTGCTTTCTCTTGCTTTCTCTTCTTTCCCGACTCGGTCGGTAACTCAGTCAGCTTCGCATTGAATCGCCTAGCTGTGCTCCGAGTCATCCGAGCCGACCTCCTAGTCGCTGGCTTCTCTGACGACATCGATTTCGTCTCTTCAGCCTTCTTTCTTGGCGCCATAGGAAGAAAGGAAAAGAAGGGAAAACGAGAAGAAAATGAGAGTCCGGACGACGAGCTCGGCTTCCTTCTCACCCTGCGTGGAGAGCCGTGAAATGGTCGCGTGTCGGATTTTTTATTTTTTTATATCTTTATTTTTTTGGCTTTTTTTCGTTTTCCCGCGCTTTTTGTGAACGGACGATCTGTGATTGGGTTTGGTGGGGTGATCGGAAGTGATGAGGGGTTGAAAGGATAGGATTGTACCACGTGGAAGAAGGTGCCAGCAGGGTTTGGACACGATATATAATTATAATTTATAACATAAAAAAATCCAATATGCTTGGGATTTGTCTTGTTGCAAATTAATTATAATTTAATACTCTTAGTTTATAAAAGAGAAATAATATTTATAACATGAGAATAATTAAATAATTCTTAGATCATCGTTGATTATAGTTAATTTAATGGTATGTTTTTAAATATTTTATAATTTTTTAAATAAAAAATCAAAATGAAATGAAGAAAATATCAAAATTTACAACAATTTACATGGAATATAATCATAAGACATTCAAACAACATTTTTTAAGAAAATACCGAAGAAAATGCTGTTGAAAGTCATGTTTACTGTAAGGAACAGCAGAACAGGAAGAAAAAAATTAAGAGAAAGAGAGAGAGAGATAGAAGAAGGGAAAGGAGACAATAATTTTATGTGGAAAACCCTCTCAAAATGAGAGGAAAAACCACGGGACAATCACATATATAGAAGTTACCTGCAGCCAATTATCTATTGTTGCTGTTCTTTTGAGTTTTTTTCTCCTGGGATGGAAACCAATTTGGTTAATATTTCATATATTTACAAGCTCTTTTCACATATATTAATTTTCTATCTCTTAATATTACCGATGAGTTGCTAACATGGGATTTGAATTCAAAACCTATTTTGCAAGAATATTATTTTGCTACAATTCGACTGGTAAAAAAAATTAATTTTGTACGAGGCTTATTAACTACAGAATTTTGCAAGTTATATCATAAATCTGCGTCTTTCATAATAGTACACAAAAATTGAATTATTCTTCTAACCAACTTTGTTTTTCCTACTGAAAAGGAATTGCCGGATCAAACTAGCTAGGGTTGACTTTGATTACTATGAACATTTGAGGGCCAGCATCGTCCATTAATTTATTTTAACTCAAAATTTAATTTTGAAGCCATTAATTACGATCACTTGTCACGAAATATTAAGAAAAAAAATGAGAAATAGAGTTTTTATAGTTGGGAATTTAGTAAAACATTGCTATTAGCCTATTATACAGAAAAATATAACAAACAACTTATAGTATTAGAGATATTTCACTACTAAGACTTGCAATCATTTCCAAGGTGGGAGCTGAATTTGAAGGGGCCTCTTGGATGCAAAGCAAAGCTTCAACATCGAATTGATTCAGAGAACTGGCCTAGCAAAAGCTTGGGCTAACGCATTTCAAGTCCTAGCACCATATCCTCAAGCCTAGTTTCTGAAGTTGGGTTGAAGGTCCAGAATGTCTTTGCAAATCAGGCCTACACCAAACAAGGTTTAATTTTGCTCATTGATTTGATGATATCTCTCATATAAAGTTATTAATACGATTCCAGGAGTGGATTTTCAATCGGTAAGAAAATCTTTGAAATTAGTATTATAGTATATAAAAATATTTTTATATACTTAATGATATTTATTTTTTATATGCCTATTAAAGAGATTTATAATGTTTTTTATAGATTAAAAACCAATCTAGACTGGATAATAATATTGTCGAGATCCTAGAACATAAAAGAAAATATTATAAAATTTAAAATAGCACAAGATATCTACGAAACCAAGTAAAATAGAAAAAATAAGATCATTTAAGCCATGCAGGCTTAACAACAAACAGACTCCACGGATACATTTATACGCAAGGCCGTGAAAATCGTGGAAAATTATTGATGGCATAATTTTCTACAAACAAAGCGAAGCCTCTGTACTGTACTATATTCATGGCAAGAATAAGCATGCTGATCCCATCTCTGTCCGTTATGACCTTGAGTACGAGAGGAAATGTGCAGGGAGTATTTCACCTCTAAAACTTAAATGAGACAACTTGGTGTGACTTGAAGGAGCAAATACAAGTTGGATTGGAGTCTGAGCTTGTTTCCGATCGATCAGAGTTGGATGTAGTGGAGAATGCCATGCTTTTTCTGGATTATCCATGATACACTCACTTCAATCTGCAGACGAAACCTGACAATCTTTAATACCTATCTCAGTAGTGAATACTTCTAGTGCAACCCCATGAAGACAAAAAAGCAAAAAAAATGACAATCTGCTACCGGGCAACTAGATGTTGGTTAGTCACTGACCTGTCATACCTATGGTGATATGCTTTACATAAATGTCCAGGTTTACCATGTATTGGCCAATATATTAGAGGAGACGCTTTGCAGGTGAGTAATTTTTGGCGCAGTTTGCACAACAAGACATCAATCTCTTCAATCCTGGTTCTCTCGGGATAGGGCTTGCCGTCTCACGTCCCTGCCGAACTCTTACAAACTCATCCGAACTTAAGTTCCCATCGCGATTAGCATCGAAGACATGGAATATTATGTCAACCAAATTGAGGATGGAGATGCCGCATAGCTAGTAAAACTTAAACGACATATCAGTATGAGAAGTAAGACAGTTAATGGGATGTCAGCATCTATCAGCCGTGGTGTGTTGGCAGTTGAATTGCAATATCACATCAAATGGCATAATTTTCCACATACATTTGAGTCTTCTTTCTTTGGCTTATTGGCCTCTTAATTCTTCGCTAGTGTCAGCATTTGCATCAATCGACATCAATTATTAATAGTGACACCAAGAGGTTGAATATCCCATTTGTCTTTACATTTTTTAAAAAAAAATTATTTTTTATTTATTTTTTTACTTTAAATTAATTATTTTTTTATATTTTTGGATAGCTTTAATGTATTAATATTAAAAATAATTTTTAAAAAATAAAAAATATTATTTTAATATATTTTTAAATAAAAAATATTTTAAAAAATAATTATTATCATTATTATTGAGTCTCACCTGCATAGCTATCACGTTGCTTCTACTCTTCTCTTCGCATTTAGAATACTGATGAGTGGCATTATTTGACTCTTAAATATATTGAAGCAGATTTAGTCACTTCGAAGGTGATTCTACTTATAGAATTATGGTTAATGTAGGATGGAAAAATATTATTCAACATAAATAAAATATATGTAGATCACACAACGATTGTGCAAATACATAAATTATATTGTGCAATCCAAAAAAACACTTTAAACATGAAAACTACATGAATAAATATTTAAATAATTAAACAAGAAAAAATAACATTTTTTTATTCCTGGAGGAACGCGGAAAAAACACCGGAAACAGCGGCAGGGCGTGGTGTGCAGATACTGGAACTGGACAGGCTGAAAAAACAATGGAGGAGCATGACATGCACGCGGAAATGAATTATTTTAAAACATTTTTAAATAAAAAATATTTTAAAAAGAGAACCCTACATAAATAGTTAAATGCTATAACTATTTGTAAATATTTTAGATGACTTTGTGTTGGATTGTTAGTACGTTTTAAAAAAAGGATCTCTTAAATTAACGTGTGACGTTAATTTATAATATTTGAGAAGTAATTAATTTTTTTTTTAAAAAAAACTTAAATCATCTCGATCGACCGATAATGTAAGGTCATTTTCACCATTATTAACGTTTTTGTTTTCTTCCTTGTTTTGGTGGTTCATTGAAATTTCTTGGAGTAATTTTCCAGCGGGCACTGTCTGATTGATTGCATTAATTTTTTTTGCCGTGGGAGACACATTCAGCGTAAAGACCACTTCATTGCTCTATTTTCCAATGCATTAATTTAGGGGGAAAACAACTGAAAGGCGGCCATAAGGTATATTGTCCACTTGCATCATTTTGCATTTGTCTCAAATTGATTGATATTTATTTATTTATCATCTTTTAGTTTGTATTAATCTCTCAATTTATTTATCATCTTTTAGTTTGTATTAACCAACAATCGTTGCTGCTCTCTACGTTCAATATAAGCATCACATGCTTTTAATTCTGCCGATTCTGTAAGAGCCAATTGATCCCAAAGATTTGTCATGGCAGAATAGAACTCCTGAATACTTATATTCTTCTGGTAAAGAGCTCGTATGTCATTCTCTAACTGATACTGTTTTGTAAAATTTGATTTCATGAATAACCTTTGCAGATGATCCCAAACCTCTTTTGCTGTCTCATACTTCGCTAACTGCGTACCTATCGAATGCTCAACAGAATTGTTGATCCAAGTAATGATCTTTGCATTATTTGCTTCCCATGTATCTATCAAAACAACATCCCCCTCCTCAATATTCTTAGGTATCATATAAGCTCCACTAACATACCCCCACATCTTCTTACCCTTAAGAAAATTTCTCATTACATAGCTCCAATACGAATAGTTCTTCCCATCCAACCTCACACTCACAGACTGGAGCAAATCATCTCTTTCAGTAGCCATAATCAACAATCACAGAGAACCAGAATGCAAAAGCAGCGGAAAACAAAATATTCTTCTAACCAACTCTTTTTTTTTCTACTAAAAAAATTAATTTTGTATGAGGCTTATTAACTACAGAATTTTGCAAGTTATATCATAAATCTGCGTCTTTCATAATAATAGACAAAAATTGAATTATTCTTCTAACCAACTCTTTTTTTTTCTACTAAAAAAGAATTGCTGGATCAAACTAGCTAGGGTTGAGTTTGATTACTATGAACAATTGAGGGCCAGCATCGTCCATTAATTTATTTTAACTTAAAATTTAATTTTGAAGCCATTAATTACGATCACTTGTCATGAAATATTAAAAAACAAAATATGAGAAATAGAGTTTTTATAGTTGGGAATTTAGTAAAACATTGCTATTATACAGAAAAATATAACAAACAACTTATATATTCCTCTTAAAAGTATTAGAGATATTTCACTACTAAGACTTGCAATCATTTCCAAGGTGGGAGCTGAAATTGAAGGGGACTCTTGGATGCAAAGCAAAGCTTCAACATCGAATTGATTCAGAGAGTCTTGATTTTGCTCATTGATTTGATGATATCTCTCACATAAAGTTATCAATACGATTCCAGGAGTGGATTTCAACCGGTAAGAAATTTTTTGAAATTAGTATTATAATATATAAAAACATTTTTATATACTTAATGATATTTATTTTTTATATGACTATTAAAAAGATTTACAATGTTTTTTATAGATTAGAAAACTGATCTAGACTAGATAATAATATCAAAATCCTACAACATAAAGGAAAATATTATGAAATTTGAAATAGCACGAGACATCTATGAAAATAGACAAAAACCAAGATCCTTTAAACACAATATTGGTTTGGCCTATGATAAATTCTCGTTTAACTATGATAAATTTTCACTCGACTGCTCAAAACCTTTAATTTTAAATAACTTGACTGCATTGTATTATTTCAGGTCAACTCTCTTGATATTTCACCAACATTATCCTTCATATTTTTTCTTAAAAGAAATCATACTATAATTTTATTAGTGGTAACACTAAAGCCAACATAGCACTGTTCAAGAAATTATTAAATAAAAAATCAATACATTATTGCTGTCTTTTTAATGCCTTGAGTCTGGTATACTATTTTCTCTTTAACTCATCAAAAGTAAGAAGTTTTACAAATCTCTAATTCAAAGGTTGGTGCAACTATATAATTAGTTGAGAAATTTGTCTTGAAAGCATAATCGAAAACAAATGATTTGCTTCATTTCAACTTTGCTTGGTAGCGAGGTAAGAAAAAAAAACAGAACATTATTTGCAGGATGGCATAGAGTGTTTGAACATATATTAATACCAACTATAAAGACTTGGTTTATTGATCAATCACGACTTGAAAATGTAAACACTAAACAAAGTATACACGGAGCCAATACTATTTTAGACACAAGGCTGAAATCGTTTGAACCTGGCTGGCACAGGTAGATTGTCCACATGAAAGTAATAGCAATTATTGATGCTCTCCTCAATAAAGTAAAACCATGCTTGTCGCCATTGTGGGTTTATGTATAGAACTGCACCTATTGCCAACAGAACCATGATGTATGCCACTGAAAAAGTCACATAGAAAGCCTCCATATCAATGAAACTGTTTTCTTTTTTTTTGTCAGTCTGATACCATGACAACGATGATGGTGATATTTCTCCAAAACAATTATTGGTGAGTGGTGGTCCACAAAGCAATGGATTTTCCTCATAGGTAGACTTCTTAAATGTTGAGAATTGTGCAACCATCTCTGGTATTTTGCCAGATAAGTTATTGTGGGCTACACTGAAAGCAGATAGGAAGTTTAAGTCAATAAGTTGACGAGGAATTTCCCCATTCAAGTTGTTGTAGGAAAGATCCAAGCTTTCAATTTCCGCCAGGTTTGAAAATGTAGGTGGTATTGGACCTGTTAAACTATTATGGGATAGATTCAACATCTGGATGTTGCTAAGATATCCAAGCTCAAACGGAATCTCTCCTGTCAAATTGTTGCAGGAGAGATCGATACCGGAGATGTAAGTGAGGATGATTCCCTTGAATGAATACGATATACTCTTTGTTGTAATCTCAACAGATTTATTAACTGAAGGATCTTCCAAAGGCATAGGAGCAAATGCTGACAACGTAATAGAAGGACCTGAAGCATTGTAACTTTCCCTATACCACTCGCTTCTAGGATCTAGGCATGGAGGAATATGACCACACAGATTATTATGAGAAAGATCAATCAAGCTTAATTTGTTTAGTTCGCATAGCTGTATTGGGATTTCAGCTTCTAGATTATTATAACCTAAAAAAAGAAAGCTCAACTGTGACAAAGAACCAATTGACTCGGGAATGCCACCTCTAAAATAATTATGGCTAAGATCTAATCTCTTCAGCGACAAACAGCTATCGAGTACACCAATCAGTGATCCTTCTAGTTTATTTTTTGATAAATAAACTTCTGTCATCATCCATGAAGAACAAAAGTTGGATGGTAGACTTCCAAAAAAATTGTTCTCTGAAAGGTCTAAATATTGAAGAGAAGACATATTCACTATCCATCTCGGTATCGTACCAGACAAATTGTTGAGACTGACATCCAATACTTGCAATGCAGAACAATTAGATAAGCTATTCGGAAGAATCCCGGTTAACTGATTCCCTCTTAATATCAGCTCGGTAAAGTATTTTAAGTTGAAATTTTTCCAGAAAAACTGGCCTTTCAAAAAATTATTTGAAAGCATGAGAACACGTAATGATAAACAGTTTTCCACCAACTGCTCGGGTATGTTGCCTGACAAGCCATTATTGGACAAATCTAAGACTTCCAAGAGGCTCATATTGCTGATCGAAGAGGGAATGCTACCACAGAAATCATTTCTGGATAGGTTCAAAAACACTAACCTCGGGAAACATGCTCCAATTTCGGTGGGAATTTGATTGTAGATGCGATTTCTCGAGATATCCAAATGTGACAACCTCACAAGGGAATGATTTGCTAATTGGAAAGATCCTGAAAGGGAATTGTTGACCAAATAAAACCCTTCGAGTTTTGTGTTGTTTTGTAACAACCAGCTCGGAAATTCTCCTGTCATTTTGATGTGTGAGAGATCAACAAATTGAAGGTCATGCTGATAGTACAGGGATTTCGGAAATGTCCCACCGGATCCAGTACATGCCAAAGAAAGCCTCTGTAACTGGAACCTTGGAATCAAATTGTGTACCAGCTCTGTTGACTCGTATATCTCATTACGGTCACCATTCAAATGCTTGAGTTTTGAAAGGTTAAAAAATGGGCCAAGTGAGATAGGGATTTGGAAGTGATTGTCTGAAATATTTAGATCTTGAATGGAAACGAGACTTCCAATGGGACTCAAGGATATATTCCCTGTGAAGTTGTTGAAAGAGATATCTAAAGCTTGAAGGTTTGTCAAATTCAAGAGGCACGAAGGTAAAGAACCATTGAGATCGTTGTGGCTGATATCTAGCTCGTGGAGATGTTTTAACTCACAAAGGCCTGTAAATTATTCATGCTAAAAGAAATTTAGCATACAATAATGTAATGGAAACTGTAGAATCCTATAGATAGAGAAAACAAAATCAATTTTACCATGGGGAGCAGATATGGGGCCACTAAGTCCGCTGTTGGGCAAAATTAAGCTCTTGAGAGAGGTAAACTTTCCAACTGTTTGAAAGAAGTTATAGTTGACAAGGGATGACTCGGTCAAGTCCAGTCGTTCTAGAAACTTGAGGTTCGGCAATATCCCTGTGATAATTAAACCAAAAACCGTAGTGGTATTGAAGATGGAAATGTATCTATAATATTAGGAAAAGTAACACAAACTTATAGAAATTACTATTTCAAACGCATTTACCTTGACCATGTATGTTAAAAAGATCATAGTATCGCATAGAAAGAACTTTAAGGTTTGGGAATGCGCTCAGTGATTGTAGTATAAAAACACGGGCTTCACTGAAGACATAATCTAGATAGAGAATGCTTAAGTTGCTAAAACCTGTATTTTCTGTAATAAGGATAAAACAAATATTGGAAATTGTCAGTTAAGGCAAGATCATGCAGGGTAGACAAACATCACATGGGAACACTAAAGTAGAGTGATGACAGTACACATACCTCTAGATTTAGAGAAACTATGGATACTATTTTTGCTTAGGCTTAGAACCTCCAACTTGCTCAGAGAATCAATTTCTAAGTAGCAATTCAAATTATATATAAAAAAAAACAAGTTAGTTACTATAAAACTAAAAAGGGTTGTTGTTTTGGAATTGAAGCTTGTAGGGAATATCAACCCATAACTTCATCTTATTTATATAATATTAGGATTAATGAAAGTTCTTTTTATATACGAGGACAAGGAAACTGTTACTAAACTAGTTATATGGCTCTGCATTGAGGCAATAATATAATATGGTTGTTTAATTATTCACATGTAATCAACTTCTTAATGATTTAATTACATTCATTTGAAAATAGTAATAATAATCTTTTTTTTTTTCCTAACTTAGTGTCAGTTTATAATTTTTTTCTTATTAATATGAAATTGGTTTTAATAAAATTTCTCCCTAAAACTAAAACTAAAAATCTAATTTTCTTGATGCATATATAATTTAAATTCTTAATTATTCTAAAGAGATATTATTGCTCAGTGAATCAACTACTAAGTAGCAATAAATTAAGGAAACTTTTAGGCTTGTTGCTAACATATGTGTTTTTGCGTGTCTCTCACACTTGGTATCTATTGATCCTTGCAACCGATAAGTTATTCATATATTAGATGGAGAAAAAATAAAGTAAAAAAATATAGAGTAAAAGATTATTATAATTGATAAAGAATTTGTTTCTAGAAAAGGCAAGCATGCTATTCTAGAAAAAACATGTAAAGGATGATTGCGAGATTATCATGTAATTCCTTGCTTCTTTTATAATTAATTAAAGTAGGTGTTTTATGTGAAAGCACAACAAAACCAAATAAATTAAAAATAAAATAACATAATTTTTATTGAAATTGAAAACTAATAAAATTTTAACAAAAAAAACTAAGGAAAAAAAATAAAAATTAAAGAATAAAGATCAAATTAAAAACAAAATATTTAACAAATCATTATTGAAAACAAATAAATTTTTTATAAAAAAACTAAGAATGAAAATAATACTTCAAAAGAATAAAATTATTTTTCATTGATACAAAAAAGAAATATATTATCATTGTTCATATATTTATCTAAGGGAAAAAATCCATATACTTATTATTTTAATAATATACTATTAAAGATTCGTAATTCCATGTATTAAATATTCTTTTCTTATATACATGTTTAGTTCTTCTAATAGTTTCACAAAAATGCTACGAGTCCAAGATTAACTTAATTTATTCCTATCGTTCGAGTAAATTTAAGTTTAAGAAAATAAGTTATTCATATTAATAAAGTAAAAAATAGAGTAAAAGATTATTATGATCGATAAAGAATTTGTTTTTAGAAAAGGCAAGCATGTTATTCTAGAAAAAAACATGTAAAAGATGATTACGAGATAATTATGTAATTCCTTGCATATAACATCGGGACTTTAATTAGTGATTATTAAAAGGGACTTTAATTATTTTTATGTATAACATCGGTTTTGATTATTTATTATTTAATTCCAATTAACTAGGTAGTTTCAAGATTATATTAAAAAATTACTAACAAAAATAAAATAAAATAAAATCATTTTATCACATGTAAAATATATAGAAAAGAAATATATGTAGGCATGTAACCTTTCGTGTCTATTGATCCATCTAACTGATTGTAATCAAGATATAAATGCCTGAGAGATGAAAGCCCTTTGAGAAATGATAAGGTGCTATCGTTGATTCTATTAAAGCCTAAATTAAGACTTTCCAATTTGTTAAGCCGTAGTGGTCCTTCAGAACCTGCATGATATTTATAGCATGCGGTTAGTGATTAATTTTTTTAAAAATCAATTACATCTCAAATTCTAAATATTCATTTTTTTCTTCAAAGAATTTAATTAAGAAACAAGTCTTTGATTTGAAAACCAACTACAGGATTATCCCTCATGTCAAAATCATTAATTATCTGAAGTGTAGTTGGAAATTGAAATAAAAAATAATAGGTTAATCCAATGATTTGGTATCAAGCTAAATAATTATTCATTATTCATCATATAAGTTAGTGTTTCTTTGATAATGTGGTAAAAATTATGTTTCAAAATGTTTTTTTATTTGAAAATACATCAAAATAATTTTTTTTAAAAAAAATTTATTTTTGATATCAACACATCAAAACGATCTAAAAATATATATATAAAACTTAATTTGAAATAAAACATATTCATAAAATAACGACGGTTCAACTACAACACCAAAAAGCTCTTAATATATTAATTTATCAAACCCACAATCAAATCTAAAATAGTATTGTGATGCAGCTTGATTTAAATAAAGGTACATAAGGTTTAGTATAATTAATATTTTATTCGACACATCTATTTAATTAATGCAGTCCATAGTAAAAGCTGAGTTGTCTTCTTCTCTTTTTTTTTTTTTTTGTCTTTTTCCTGTTTTTATTTATTATTATTTTTAATCTTATTTATTTATTTTTCGTTGTTTATGCCTTTCTTCTTTTTCTTCTTCTTTGTTTTTATTTATTTTTTTATGTTTTTTATGCCTTTCTGGGTTTTTTTTCTTTTTCTTTGTGGTTTTTCTTTTAATGAATTTTTTTTATTTAATTTAGTTTGTTAATGTTAAATTTTTTTTATTAAATAACATACTAAAAGAGAATGTTTTTGTTTAGGGCACTACCTTACAATGCATTATTGATTCAAATAATATTTTGTTAATTTTAATTTTAATTTTAATTTTTAATTTTTGATATGTTAGAACTGAAATTTGTGATTTTTTTTAATTTAATAGAGAAAGATATGTTTTCTTAAGCCATGCAGGAAAAAAAATCATGATTAATGTTTTTCATGGAAGAAATATGACCTGCCTATCCCTCCTGTCTTATTGTTTTTCGGATTGAAATATAATAAAAATAAATTTTCAACCAAAATACGAACTACAAAGACCAAATATACTTAATCTAAAACTTAAAAGATTAAAATTAAGAAGGATGTAGGGTGTTTGAAGTCTAGCAAAGTCTGAGGTTCAGGTGTGCTAAATCGAGATACAATTACATCTTCCAGCTTTGGATTCCGCTAATTTAAATATATAATTGATACCAAGTGTTTTGTTATTTAAATATTGAAAACAAACACGCATAAAAAGAGAGAGAAAAATAAAGAAATAAAAGAGTTATACAGCCCTTAATTAATTGATACCTGTTAAGGTTACAAAATCTTGGATTTTATTTCTGAACAGCGATAGCACCTTCAAGTTGCTCAATGAATCAAATTCTGAGTTAAGAAAACAATACAAAAGAATTAATATAAAACCTTTAGGCCTTTTATTCTCAAATTGAAATTTATGCGGATCAATTCATAACTTCATATCAAATAACACAATGTTGTGTTATTTGATATGAAGTTATGAATTGATCCGCATAAATTTCAATTTGTGTGTCTAACATTCAAGTGGTTGTGATGATGTGTTTGTGTGTCTTGAAGTACCTTTTGTATTTATTGATCCATATAACTGATTATAATCAAGATATAGATATTTGAGAGATGAAAGCCCTTTGAGAAATGATAAGGTGCTATCGTTCAGGTAATTTGAGCTTAAATTAAGACTTTCCAATTTGTTAAGCCTTGATGGTCCTTCAGAGCCTGCATGATATTTATAGCAAGTGGTTAGTGATTAATTTGAAAATCAATTACATTTCAAATCCTAAATATTCATTTTTGTCTTCAAAGAATAAGTTAATTAAAAGACAAATCTTTGATTTGAAAACCAACTACATGATTATCGCTCTAGACAAAATCGTTAATTATTTGAAGTATCGGGAAAAATAATTATAGGTTAATATAAAGGTTTGATTTCAAACTAAATTTAACAATTATAATTTATCACGGAACTAGAGCCTATTTGAAAGTATAGTAAAAATTATATTTCAAAGTATTTTTTGCTTGGAAATATTTTATTTATTTTTGATATATGCACATTAAAATAATAAAAAAACAAATAAAAAAAATTAAAGCAAGAAATAAAAAACAATAGAAAAATGACAGATCAACCACAACGCCACACAAACTTGTAGTGCATGTTTCACATTGAGGTTCAACCTACTTTTCATTAAAATTTGATTATTGATTTTTGCTTCAAATTATGTTTTTATAATATTCTTAGATTTTTTTATATTGTGATGTTAAAAATAAATTTTAAAAAATAAAAAATATATATTTTAATATATTTTAAAATAAAAAATACTTTAAAAAATAATAATAATTTTAATTTCAGAATATGTTAATTTATGAAACAACTTGGAGTTAATATATATTTATAGGATTACAACAAGCAGATGACAGGATAGCCTTTTTACAGGAGCAGGCACCCGAGGTCACCTGGCGTTAATAGTGAAGGTAGGATGAACGGGTAGGCTCATTTTGTGATGTAGCTTGATTTAAATTAAGATACGTAGAGGTTTGGTATAATTAATATTTTATTCATACATTGACATATTTATTTAATTAATTAATAAAATACTAAAAGAAAATGTGCCATATTTATGGCGCACCACAAAATATTATTTATTCAAGCAGTATTTTTTTTTTAATTTATATGTTTTTAATCTTAATTTTATATTTCAATATTTAACAGGTTAATAGTTGAAATTCATAAATTTTTTTATCTAGTAGAGAAAAATTATTGTATTGGCCCGTACTTTGCAGTGGGTCAATATAGTTTTTTTAAAAGTATATAAAAAAATATAAAAAATATAAAAAATATTTTAAACTTCTTGAATCTGATAGTTATAGTAGACCCAATCGAATTGGGTTTAGCAATCATGCAAGACTCGACCGAATTAGATTTAGCAGTTATACAAGACCCAAGAGTAATAATATTAATACTAATAATTTTTAATTTTTAATTTTTAATTTTACTCTTCAAATCAAATTTATGTTATTTTTTCAGTAGTAATAATTTTTTTTCAAATTTATTAATAATTATATTAATAATAATAAAAATAATAATATTAAACATACTGAACATATATTTCAAACAAAAAATAATTTAAAAACTAAAATTTAACACCCTTCCAATAACTTTTTAATATGAAAATCGAGGTTGGTATAATTGAGAATCAAGTCGGTACTGAGTGAAGGTTACATTTACACCTTCTAGCTTTGGATTCCCACTAATTTAACTAATTTAAATATATGATTGAGACCAAGTGCATTGTTATTTAAAAATTGAAGACAAACATACAAAAACAAAGAGTAAAAAAGAGAAATAAAAGAGTTATTAAACGGCCCTTAATTAATTGATACCTGTTAAGGTTATAAAATCTTGGATCCCATTTTGACTCAGTGATAGCTCCTTCAAGTTTCTCAATGAATCAAATTCTGAGTTAAAGAAACAACACAAAAGAGTTAATATAAAACTTTTAGGTTAAATTGAAATTTATGTGGGTCGATTCATAACTTCATATCAAAACATTAATAGAACATGTGTGTCTAACATTTCAAATCCTTTTCAATTGGTTGTGATGATGTGTTTGTGTAGGTTTAAGTACCTTTCATATCTATTGAATCTTGGAACCCG
The DNA here is from genome assembly GCF_000002775.5 of Populus trichocarpa. Classification (NCBI taxonomy): domain Eukaryota; kingdom Viridiplantae; phylum Streptophyta; class Magnoliopsida; order Malpighiales; family Salicaceae; genus Populus; species Populus trichocarpa. The sequence goes on along the minus strand of NC_037302.2, from coordinate 13,308,987 downwards.
TTGTTATCAAGATATAGATGTTTGAGAGATGAAAACCTTTTAAAGGATGATAAGATGCTATTGTTGAGGAAATTATCACCCAAAGAAAGAACCTCCAATTTGGCAAGTCTTGATAGTCTTTCGAAACCTGCATGAATGCACGATTTCTAGTTAGTTGATAGGGTATAAAGCTAAAAACAATTATTTGATTAATTAAAAGAATAAATCGATTTCAGTTTATATATGTTTATTTTCGTGCTAAAATTACGAAAGATGAAGTCTTTAATGAAAAGGCAAACCTTCATTCGCAACACAGCCAGCTATGCCATTTCCACTCAAGTCAAGAACATTGAGTTCTTGGAAGGGAAGAAATATAGATGCATTTAGGTACAAATCTTCCAATGACCAATATCTTGTGAAGTAAAGATTGATTTCGATGACTCGTCTTGTAGTGGAATTGCTGCAGGTAACTCCTTCCCAGCTGCAACAGAGGGCATCTTTTCCCCAAGAGAGGAGCGATGATGGAATGTCATTTGGGTGGTCACCAAAGGAAGTTTTGATTTGCAAAAGAGCAATTCGTTCTTCCTCCAAACACCCTTGTGATAGAAGCATGGCATTAATCATCATTATCACCGCCACTGCTGGCAGAGAGAACCTGTTTAATCCCATTTGTACCCCTCTGTTTCTGCTTGAAATTAATGTATCAAATACTTCATAGGAGCCAAAGGCTCTTTATAGGGGAGAGCACCATGCATTGCCGTCCGGCGGGCCCATCTTTGATCAAGTGGATCTTTTATGGTCATCAAACTAACGATGGCCATTATATAGAATTTTTCTTGTTTCTTTTTTGAACGGCTGTGAAGGCATGAAATATTTTAATTCTTTTAAATTTTCCTGTTCAGTCTACATCTATCAGCCGTGGTGTCCTGGCAGTTGAATTCCAATATCACATCAAATGGCATAGTTTTCCACGTACAGTAGTCTTCTTTCTTTGGCTTATTGGCCTCTTACTTCTTCGCTAGCGTTAGCATTGGCATCAATGGACATCAATAATTAATAATTTAATAGTGACACCAAGAGGTTATAACATGTTTATTTTACGTTTTAAAAATATTTTTAAAAGGATATGAAATTTTTTATTTTTTTATTTTAAATTAATTATTTTTTTTATTTTTTCACATCATTTTAATATATCAATATAAAAAAAATTAAAAAAATTATTTTAATATATTTTTAAAATAAAAAAATATTTTAAAAAATAAGTGATGTTACGTGGCTCTATAATATATTAAAGCAGATTTAGTACTTGAATGTAATTCAAGTAATTCTGCCTATAAAATTATGGTTAATGTATGATGGAAAAATATTATTCAACGTAAATAAAATACATGTAAATCGCACAATTGCTGTGCAAATACAATAATTACATTGTGCAATCTAAAAAAACACTTCAAACATGAAAACTACATGAATAAATATTTAAAGAATTAAACGAGAGAGAAAATAACATATTTATATTCTTGGAGGAATGCGGAAAAAACACTGGAAACAGCGGCAGTGCGGAAAAAACACTGGAACAGGACAGGCTGAAAAAACAATGGAGGAGCATGACATGCACGCGGAAATGAATTATTTTAAAATAAAAAATATTTTAAAAAACAAACCCTATTTAATAATTAAAAGTTATAACTATTCATAAATATTTTAGATGGTTTTATTATGGATTCTTAGTACGTTTTACAAAAACGATATCTTAAATGACAGTGACATCATCACACGTTAATTTATAATTAATATCTGAGAAGAAAGTAATTTTTCTTTTTAAAAAAAATTAAATCATCTCGACAGATAATGCCAGGTCATTTTCACTATTATTAACATTTTTGTTTTCCTCCTTATTTTGGTGGTTCAATGGAGTTTCTTGGAGTCATTTTCCAGCAGGCACTGACTAGAGGTAAGCAAAAAATTCAATTAAATTGAAAAAAGTAAATTTTTTTTTTGAAAAAACCGAACTAAAAAAAACTAATTAAACCGATTGAAATTTTAAAAAAACCGGCCTGTTCGGTTCGGTTTCAGTTTAATAAGCAAAAAATAAAAAAAAACCGAACAGAACCGAACCGAACCCAAACCGAAAAAACCAAGCCAAACCAGAAAAAACCGAGCCAAACAAGAAAAACTGAGCCAAACCGGAAAAAACCGAGCCAAAACTGTTTGAACCGGTTTTGTCCTAAAAAACCGAACCGAACCGAAACCGGTCGGTTTGAACCGGTTTCGGTTTTTTTTTCAAAAAATAATTTTCAGTTTACTTTTTTTTTTTAATAAAAATCGATTTGAATTGAAAATGATCACCACACTGACTGATTGCATTGATTTTTTTTTGCCGTGGGAGACACATTGAGCGTAAAGACCACTTCATTAGTCTATTTTCCAACGCCTTAATTTAGGGGGGAAAACAACTGGAAGCCATAAGAATACACTGATAGCGTCCACTTGCATCATTTTGCATTTGTCTCGAATTGATTGATATTTATTTATTTATCATCTTTTAGTTTGTATGAACCAACAATAATAAAAGAAAATAGAAAAATGAACACTGCTTAAAAAGTTGGGAATAGTAGTCCTCTAGCAGCCTCAGTTTTTTTAGTTTCAGAGAAAAATATGTAATTAATTACATATATAAGTTGTTGGGTTTTTTTCATTTATTTATTGGCTTTGAAGCCCCTCGTAAGTGAGTCATAGGTAATAATAATAAAAAAAAAAACACAATAATCTTAAAAAAGGAGTTTTTTAATTAAAATAGCAGCTGGATAGGAATTTTGAATTCAATAAATTAATATATTTGAGAACAAAGACATAGTTTAAATAATAGCGCTGTTTTCAATAGCATAATATAATTAGTGGTGTTATTCTCAATACCACAACCTGATAAGATTTAAAAGGTTGTGGTACGGAAAATAATGTAATCCTAAAAAATATATAAAAAAATAAATTAAATTAAAAGTATTTTATTTGTGAAAAATCTTGGTATAAATAAATATTTTTAAGCGCTGTACCACTAATAAAAGTAGTATAACGTGTTAAATTTTTATTGATTACGCTGTACTGGTAGTATAACCCTGTTTTTTTCTCAAAAGAAAACAAAAAATGTGCGATTTTTATTTTTTATTTTAAAAAGAAAATAAAAAATTATGTTGTTTCTACTCTTCACTTCGCCTTAAGAATACCGATGAGTGCCCTTACACGACTCTCAACCATATGCATTGGTAGATTAAAAAAAAATCAAAAATAAAAAACCCTGCCACGAAGGATATCCAATGAATTAAGATTATTTTGATATTGTAGTAATAATTTTTTAAAAATTTATTTTTGATCTTAATACATCAAAATAATTTAAAAATACTAAAATAATTAATTTAGAAATAAAAAAAATAAAATATTTTAATTAAAAAAAACAATTTTTAAACGCAAAAATAAATGGACACTAATTATAAAAATAAATAAAAACTAGTTATTTAGTTGTGATAACTAGAAATTTTAATTAGTATTCAGAATTTTATATAAAAAGCTGATAATGTAATAGAAAAAAATAACATTTATTCTATACTTCCTATCAAATATAAGTAGTTTAATGTTTGAATTCACAATAATTCTAAGCTTAAATTTTTTCCTAAACTATTATATTCATGATAAAATGGTCATCAATAGTAAGATAATGATTTAAAATAAAGCCTGGCGTGTGAGACCTCTCCTCACTGTAGAAATATAGGTATTAGATCTAAAAAGTTGGTTGTGGAAAATTGGGAATTGGCTCGTTTCCTGGTCATGTTTTAAAATAGATTTGTGGTCTACCATACATATTTAAAAAAATTAATTTGAAGTAAAAAAAAAAAAAATTTATGGTCTACCACACACATTCAATCAATGAATCTTGATGAGATTGTATTGGTCTAGTCAAACTCATGTTAACATCAAGGAAAATATCCATAACAGCTGGTTTACCCTTAAATCTTTTACATGAGGAACGATTGTATTGGTCTTTAGCTTCTCTCTATTATAATTCAGAGTTTTTTATTACTGCTATTATTGATTGAATCAAGTTTTTTTTTTTTTGTAATTATTATTTTTAAAATATTTTTTATTTAGAAATATAACAAAAAAAATTTTATTTTTTAAAAATAAAAAATATTATTTTGATATAAAAAATTATTTTTAAAAATAATTATTTTGATACATTTTTAAATGAAAAACATTTTAAAAAGTAATCGTCGATATCAATAATAATTTTAAAAAAATAAAAAATATATTATTTTAATATATTTCTAAATAAAAAAATATTTTAATAAACAACCTCAACTACACTTTCAAACATGTTTAAAATGAATCTTGTGTGTTCCTCAATCCATCAATTTCCAGGAAGTTTCAATTTTTGTTTTAGAACAATATTGTAAAATCATTACTCTTAAATAAAACTCGTTCAATCTCAAGACTTGCAGAAAACCACCAATACGTTGCCCCTGATTTTTAATTTAATTAAAGAGAAATATGATTGTTTTTAATCTGATTAGAGAGAAATCTGATTTTATTTTATCAATACGTTGCTCCCTTGTGTTCGATAACTTCATTGAAAATCAATAAATAAAAATGCATCATCGTGTTTGTGCTTCGTCGTCCAATAAAATGTAGACATTGACTTGGAGTCAACTGAGAAAATGAGCAACCTTTGCCTCTCTAGAAATAAATTTAAATTAATCCTCCGCCTTGCTAATTGCAATATCACATCAAATGTCATAATTTTCCGACGAACAGTAGAGTCTTCTTTCTTCGGCATTTGCATCAATGGACATCAAGAACAGTGACAGCAAGAGGTCCATTAATTCAATGGTAACACGTTTGACTGTCCCTCTCCAAGGGCGGCTAGGAATTTTTACTCAACTATTAAATAAATATATAAATATTTTTTAAAATTAATTATTAATTTATGTATATTAATTTTTGAAAATAATAAAAAAGTTTTAATTCAAATACACTATTCAAAACATTAAAACATAAATTTGAAAGTACATAAAATTAAAATGAAAGTAAAAATAAACTCTCTATTAAAATTACATCATTCGATGTTTTGTGGAATATAATTTATCTATAATCGAATTTGAATCGGTATTGTAACAACCCCTCTACCGGGATAAAATAACAATCTCATGTCAATTGGAAAACAAAGTAATTAAATTTTTTTCCTTTCTTAATTCCTTTTTCCTTCACTTGATTCTTTCTTAGATTAGTGTTTTATAAATTGAAATTTGTAAGTTTACAAGGTTATTCTCTCACTTTTTTTTTTCCTTAGATTTTTTTATATATTTTTCCTTTACTTTTCTCTATTACTTTTCTCTACTGATAAAATCTTAACCTGGACTATAACCCCCCAAGCCTTTAACATGCCTCCACCCTTGCCACTGTCTAGCTATCATGTTGCTTCCACTCTTCCCTTCGCTTTTGTTTATTTCACGGTACATTTTAATGAAAAAAACCTGGTTTATATTTACACAACTATTGATTTTTAAAATATTTATTATTTAAAAATATATTAAAATAATATTATTTTTATATTTAAAATTTTATTTTAATAATAGAACAATCGAAAAACAAAAAAAAATTAATTTTAAATAAAAAAATAAAAATAAAAATATTTTCAAAAACACTTTTAAAATACAAAAATAAACGGGCACCAAGTATAAAAATAAAAACTAGTCACCTGGTTAAGGTAAATAAAAATTCTAATTAATATTCGGAGTTTTATATAAAAAGTTGATTATATAATTAAAAAAACAACATCCATTCTAACTTGTTCTCACTGGAATTATCTTTTCACTTCTCCTTATCCTCTATCTTCTTATTCCTATCTATTTGTATCCCTTTAGACTCACATAATGTTCAATTTTGATCCCTCTTCTTTTTCTTTGTTGTCATTTCACTTCCTGATTTATTTATTGTTTTTTTTATTTTTTTATTTTTTTTAAACATGTTTGAAAAACAAGAAGTTAAAAATGGGTTATGACAAATTCAAGTTTCATAAAAAAATTTAATCCAAGTTCCATGAGATATATATGTGATTAATATCGGACTCTCACCCACGCCAATGATATCATTTATCATTTTTTAAGTTGTGTTTGGTAAAATATTGAAGAAAACTATTAAATGAGTAAAATTCGATGGTAAAGTGTTAAATATGTAAAAACAATATTAAAAAGTAAAGGGCTGAGTATGTTCGATAATGGTTGCTAAAATTGAAATAATAATATACTTGTGGTCTAAAATAAAAATGAAAAAAAATGAAAAAAAATGAATAGTTACTATTAAACTTAAAAATGAAGGGAAAGCACTAAAACCAATTTAACTACCCATTTTTTGGGTATAAAAGCTGGTTTGATATTTTAGTACGTAGCAATTATTTTTCAAAAATTTTTTTGACCCTTTTCCCGATCATGATATGGCTTAATTATTTGTTATCTTTGCCTGCTGAAGCGTGAATTGAAATTGAAATGTACATATTCTTTGTTAATTGGTTCCACATGAGCAGCTTTTTAATGTTTACGTTGAGTTAATGTTCTGAAAGATTTATGGCGATGTAATTTAGAATAACATATATTTCTTGAGATTACACAACAGTTCAAATCACAAATGGAATTGATTTGCAAGAGAACTTGATTGGTTAAGGTGAATTGGATACGAAGACAGTGCATGATGAGTGTTTCAGATGAACTTTCTATGAAGAATCAAGCATACGTTTCATTCATAAGAATGATGAATAATCCAGCTGGTTTACCAGGAAAGATGAATCCACAAGGCTTTTTCCAAGAAACCGCGGATGCTTCTCACCTGCAAATATCATGAAAGAGAAGAAGAATGAGGCATAAAAGAAATGTTTGAAGTGAATTTTTTTTATTATCAGAGTCTAGACCAGAGCTTTCTTTTCTTTTGATCTTTCCTTTATATTGGTGCAAGTTTCCACCTCTGTCTGTTCGCAAGTGGTGATATCAGAGGAGAACATGGTTTTACTTTCACACTTGGATAAGAACCATTATAGTTGTTCTTTGACTAGGGTCTTTAGCTCCTCTCTATTATAATTCAGAGTTTTTTATTATAATAGTTTTTTATTTTCTTTTCCACAATTCCTGACCCCTTAAATCTTTTTTTATCACTGATTGATTCAATTAATTTGATCTGTTATAACCGCTAGCTTTTATTTTTATTCTTACATTATATAGCTGATATACACCCTACAGCGAGGAAAAAAATAAAAATATTTTTAATTTAAAGTAAAAATAAAATTAAAATTTTTTTAAAAATATTTTTAAAATGTAAAAATAAACAGGTAATAAGTATAAATAGATAAAAACTAAACATTTAGTTAACATAATTAGAAATTCTAATTAGCATTCAGTGTTTTATACGAAGAATGATTATGTGATAGAAAAAAAATATTCATTTTATACATGCTATCAAATATAAGTACTTTAATGTTTGAATTCAAAATACTTTTAGGATTAGGCATGACAAGTACTCATAGGTGTGATAATGGCTTCCACACCCAGGAAGATAAAAAATAAAAGAATATCAGGGAAATAAAATGAAAAGTGGACTTAGTGTACCAGAAGATCAATCCTATTAAAACTAGAAGGAGTGGGAAGATAGTGGGTAGTTGACAACTGACTTTCATGCCACTTCTGAGTTTTTGGGTGCTCTTATTGAAGGACAGCAAGGTTGTCTTGATGCACATCTTTAATACAAACCCCTAACAATATTTGAATCTTTGGTTCCATTTGTGGATGAATTAGCCTTTCGTAAGTCATTTAAAGGTTTCAAGCTTCCCCGATCAGACAATCAGCTCTGCATTGGAAAGCCTAGATAGCTTCCACTGCCGGAGAGGCAGGATTGAGATCTAATGTCCAAGACATGCTTGAATTGACCTTGCCACCACCAGGCTTAGCCGTAGGATTGCCAACTAATAAAAGTGCATACTTGGAATCATAGTGAATAGGTAAATCAGAAAAGAAGAAAGCTTTGTTTCAACAGACAGAAAATCAAATAACAACACAAGTTCATTATTTAATTTCTCATTGCTTAAAGTTAGACATGTTGCTGCAATGAATTGAGTCGCCAATAATGTGTGTGATTGAATGCTGGCATAAATACAAAGAAAATATTTCCATTCTTGAAAGATTTGCGTACCTTCTCTGGAGGGCTTTGCAACCTGATGCGCTTTTCATAATTAAAGAAAACTCTTCTCCTGTATGAATCTGGAACAATCGATAAAAATGATACAAAGGAGTACCCAATACCAGGCATTGAAAAAGTCTGTATGATCCCTTGTTCATATGCATGAAAAAAAGTAATATTGTAGAAAAAAATCTGGTATATCATGCATGACTCAATTCAGAAACCGAAATTGTAAGTGAAGAAAAAAATTACAGAGGTACCTCCAAAGAGGAACCTTTTCTTCTTCTTGTGTGGAAGAAGATCTTCACTTGACACCCATGCTGCATCGTCTGTACTGTCGGCGAAAGAAACAAACGAACACTTATCAACCAAGGAAGGATACCAGTAGCTAAAGCTCAAGCTGGAGCCAACAATCACAACTCCTGAAGCGACTGATCTTAATAAAAATTTCAGCAATGCATCTCCACTCTTACGGTCACCGTTATTGGACCCACCAAAGGATGATCTTGACAAAGAAGCTGCCACTGGTAATGGATTAGACCCTTCTGATTGTTTGAGCAATGCTCTTGTACTGGTCCGTTGATTGGCAAGCACTCGACGGGCCAACTCTAAGGATTTCCTCAGGAATTCCCAAGAAAACATAGTAGTAAAAAATTTATTTCTCTGTTCTTACAACAGATAAAGCTGAAAAGGGTTTCTGAATTAAGAAATAGATAAATGTAAGAGAAAGATGGAAATGGAATTTTAGCGGCATCAAGAATGTTATTGTTGACCGAGAAGTTAAGGTAGTTTCTTATGATCAGACAGTTAAGCCCGCCCTTTAGTTTTTCCTTGGTAGCTGCTAACTCGTGTCAAGTGTACAGTGAACGACGAAATAATTAATAATCAGTACCCTTCATAGTTTCATCCTTAAACTACGTTCCCTGAACTGGAAAGTTTCTACTCAATAAAAATCATGAATTGTCTTGTGAGATTTTTGACAAAACCTGAACCAACTACAATAAGAATCAAAAGACACGAGTACAGAATTCATGAAAAGGCTAAACAAGAACCCTAACCACACTTTATTTTCGGAATAAAGTTCCTCTGCCAATATCTACATCACATATATAAATATGACCCGTGCTTCGAGTTTTTTTCTCCAGGGATGGAAACCAATTTGGTTAATATTTACAAGAATATTACCGATGAGTTGCTAACATGGGATTTGAATTCAAAACCTATTTTGCAAGAATATTAGTTAGCTACAAATCGATTTAGTTTTCGCTTAGTATTTTGTTGTGCCAAGAGTTTTTTAAAAGTATTTTTTTATTGAAAATATATTAAAATAATTCAAAACCTATTTTGCAGGGTTTTTTTTAAAGAAAAAAGATATGTCACTACTAAGCCTTGCAATCATTTCCTAGGTGGGAGCTGAATTTGAAGGAGGTTCTTAGATGCAAAGCTTCAGCATCGAATTGATTCAGAGAGCTGGCCTAGCAAAAGCTTGGGCAATGCATTACAAGTCCTGGCACCATATCCTCATGCCTAGTTTCTGAAGTTGGGTTAAAGGGGCAGAATGTATTTGCAAATCAGGTCTGCACCAAACAAGTATTCATTTTGCTCATTGATTTGATGATATCTCTCACATAAAGTTATCAGTGTGATTCCAAGAGTGGATTTTCAATTATTAAGATTTATTAAATCAATATGTATTAGAACATATACCAGTCTCGTTGTTCACACTTTGTTAGAGGACTAGACTATAAAATACTCTAAACCCTAACACTAAAAACATCCTAAACTCTGACTCCTAGAAAATCCTAAACTTTAACCTTTAAAATATCCTAAATTCTAAACCACTAAAAAACCTAAATCTACAATACCCTAAATCTTAAAAAAATATCCCCTCCCAAACCCTAACTTTAACCCTTAAAATGCGCTACCCTTGAAAAAACTCTTAACCCCTAAACCTTAACCCTTGAAATACCTTGAACTCTATCCTACCATTAAAAAACCCTAAACCACCATAATACCTTAATTCTTAAAACTCTAAACCCTAAAAAATCTTAGAACCTAAATCTTAAAAAATCTTAAACCATAAACTCTAAAAACTTTTACACTACTAACCCTTAAAACACTCTAAAACTTAAAGTCTAACCCTTAAAATATCCTAAATTATAAACCACTAAAAACCCTAAACCTACACTACCCTAAACCCTAAAAACCTAACCCTTAAAATAAATCCTAAACCCTAAATATACTAAGCTCTAAACCCTAGTCTTTGAACCTTAAACCCCTAGAAACAGTTAACCTTTTTACCTCTTAAAAAATCCTAAACCCTAAAAAACTACCCTTAAAATACACTAAACTTTAAACTCTAACCTCTAACATACTTGATCATTGCACAAAATATAATTTAGTTTTAGTTTAGAATTTTGTGGTGCAAAGAGTTTTTTAAAAGTATTTTTTATTGAAAATATATTAAAATAATATTTTTCAGTTATTTTTTATATTAGCACATCAAAATCATTTAAAAATAAAAAATCAAATTAATATTTTTTTAAAAAAAGACTTTTGAAAACATTCAAAAACAGAAATTACCAAACTTTCAAATATGATCTTAATATACAGATATTCATCATCCAAATCAAAATAACCACGTAACACACTAGAATGTAAATGTATTAGAAAGTTTTAGTAAATGCCTTAGATATTCATTCCAAGGAAACCTATATACCAATTCAATAGTAAAATTTAATTTTATCTCATCATATTAATAGCATATTTTAACACTTAATACATTAATCAACACTACAATTAAGTTTTCAAAACAAATAACACTTGATAGAGAGCCTACTTATATCTATATTAAGCCTAATCTCAAGAAGCACATCACACAAACTCGCAACTATGACTTTTCACATTTTTAAAACTATGAAAATATTTATTGGATATATAACATTTATTTTGTTGATTAATTATAACTCTAGATATAGAGAACCAGTCAACTCTCATGATATCTCACCAACATGACCCTTCATATTTTTTCATAAAAGAAACCATATTGTAATTTTATTAGCTGTAACACTAAGGCAACATAGCACTGTATATATGTTCAAGCAAATACTCAATAAAAAATCAATGCATAATTGTCGTCTTTTCCATGCCTTGAGTCGTGGTATATTATTTTCTCTTTAACGCATCAAAAGTTTAACAAATCTCTAATTCAAAGACAGGTGCAACTGTATAAGTAGTAGAGAAATTAGTCCTGAAAGCATAATCGAAAACAAATGATTTGCTTCATTGCAACTTTACACGGCAGTAAGGTAAGAAAAAAACATAACATTATTTGCAGGATGGCACATAGTCTTTATAACAATTATAAAGACTGGTTTATTGATCAATCACGACTTGAAATGTAAACACTAAACAAAGTATACACTAAGTCAATACCGTTTTAGACACAAGGCTGAAATCGTCTGAACCTGGCTGGCACTGGTAAATTGTCCACAAGAAAGTAATAGCAATTATTGATGCTCTGCCCAATAAAATAAAACCATGCTTGTCGCCATTGCGGGTTTATGTAGAGAACTGCACCTATTGCCAACAGGACCATGATGTATGCCACTGAAAATGTCACATAGAAAGCCTCCATATCAATAACGCCATTTTCTTCTTTTTTATGAGTCTGAGACCTTGGCAGTGGTGATGGCGGTATTGCTCCAGTACAATTTTTGGCGAGTGGTGGTCCACAAAGCAACGGATTTCCCTCATAGCAAGACTTGTTGAATGTTGAGAATTGTGCAACCATCTCTGGCGTTTTGCCAGATAAGTTATTATGGGCTACACTGAAAGCAGATAGGGAGTTTAAGTTGAGAAGCTGGGGAGGAATTTCCCCGTTCAAGTTGTTGTAGGAAAGATCCAGAGTTTCAATTTTCTTCAGGTTTGAAAATGTAGGTGGTATGGGACCTGTTAAACTGTTATGGGATAGATTCAACAACTCAATGTTGTTGAGGTTTCCAAGCTCAAAAGGAATCTCTCCTGTCAAATTATTGCAGGAGAGATCGATACCAGAGATCAAATTGAGGATGATTCCCTTGAATGAATACGATATACTCTTTATTGTAATCTCAACAGATTTATTAACAGAAGGATCTTCCAAGGGCATAGGAGCAGATGCTAGCAGCATAGTAGAAGGACCTGGAGCACTGTCCCATTCCCTATACCACTCGCTTCTAGGTTGTAGGCATGGAAGAATATGACCACACAGATTATTATGAGAAAGATCAATCAAGCGTAATTTCTTTAGTTCGCACAGCTGTCTTGGGATTTCAGCTTCTAGATTATTATAACCTAAAAGAAGAACGCTTAACTCTAACGAAGAACCAATTGACTCGGGAATGCCACCTTTAAAATAATTATGGCTAAGATCTAATCTCTTCAGCGACAGACAACCATCGAGCGCACCAATCAGTGATCCTTCTAGTTTATTTTTTGATAAATAAACTTCTATCATCATCCTTGAAGAACAAAAGTTGGATGGTAGACTTCCAAAAAGATTGTTCTCTGAAAGGTCTAAATATTGAAGAGAAGACATATACCCTATCCATCTCGGTATCTTACCAGATAAATTATTGAGACTGACATCCAATGCTTGCAATGCAGAACAATTAGATAAGCTATTCGGAAGAATCCCGGTTAACTGATTCCCTCTTAATATCAGCTCGGTCAAGTATGTTAAGTTGAAATTTTTCCAGAAAAGCTGGCCTTTCAAATAATTATTTGAAAGCATGAGAACACCTAATGATAAACAATTTTCCACCAACTGCTCGGGTATGTTGCCTGATAAGCCATTGTTGGACAAATCTAAGACTTCCAAGAGGCTCATATTGCTGATCGAAGAGGGAATGCTACCACTGAAATTATTTTTGGATAGGTTCAAAAACACTAACCTCGGGAAACATGCTCCAATTTCGATGGGAATTTGATTTTGGATGTGATTTCTCGAGATATCCAAATGTGACAGCCTCACAAGGGAATGATTTGCCAATTGGAAAGATCCTGAAAGAGAATTGTTGACCAAATAAAGCTTTTCAAGTTTTGTGTTGTTTTGTAACAACCAACTCGGAAATTCTCATGTCATTTTGATGTTTGAGAGATCAACAAATTGAAGGTCATGCTGATAGTACAGGGATTTTGGAAATATCCAGCCGGATCCAATACATGGCAAAGAAAGCCTCTGTAACTGGAACCTTGGAATCAAATTGTGTACCAGCTCTGTTGACTCGTATATCTCATTATGGTCACCATTCAAAAGCTTGAGTTTTGAAAGGTTAAAAAATGGGCCAAGTGAGATTGGTATTTGGAAGTGATTGTCTGACAGATTTAGATCTCGAATGGACGTGAGACTACCAATGGGACTCAAGGATATATTCCCAGTGAAGTGGTTGAAAGAGATATCTAAAGCTTGAAGGTTTGTCAAATTCGAGAAACACGAAGGCAAAGAACCAGTGATATTATTATTGCTGATATCTAGTTTCTGGAGTTGCTTTAACTCACAAAGGCCTGCAAATTATCCATGTTAAAAGAAATTTAGCGTACAATAATTTAATGGAAACAGTAGGATCGTATAGAGGGCGAGCAATATATGATGTTTGGTGCTTAGTAGCAATTTTTAATTTTTTCTTATTAATTTGAAATTGGTTTTAAGAGATTTTTCCCTAAAACTAAAATAAAAAAATAACGAAATTATATATATAATTTTCTTGATGCATTTAGAATGAAATTCTTATTACTTAAAGAGATGCTATTGCATCAATTGATTTTGTAATTTTATTAAGAAAGAAAAAGCATAATTAACAAAATAATAAAGTTTCAAAAATTACATAATCCAAATCCTATATTATCACAAACTTTTAAACAACTTGGAGGACTTATTAATAAAGATTGAACTAGTGTAAGAGATGATTTTCTTCATTATTATTATTTTTATATTTTATCTAAAAATATCTAATATAAATTTTAAACAATTCAAATGGGTTATGTGATAACATAAACTAAATTCAAACTATTTATTTAAAACCTCTTCTCATATTTTTCTCTTTTTTCAACATTGGCATAAATATTTTATTTTTTCTACTTTTTGTCAATACATAGGGCAAAAGAAACCCAATTTACATGTTAAATCTTTTATTTTCATGGTTTAATGGTAAGAAATATCCTCAAACTAGTTTGAACATCGATCAAAATTAAGTTCTCTGCATACGTCCCCACACCCTCACATTGTGCATTCATATAAATTTAATACAAAATATAGGTTTAGGTTTAAATATATTGACTATTAAACAATTCATGCCTTTCCCATTTAATACACTTAGAATTGCATCTTGTGTGTGTGTAGTTATTTGGCCCATATTTCAATGCGAGTTGTATATTTTTAAAAAAGAAAACTAGATATGCAAGCTATTTTGATGTGTTTTTTTTACATAAAAAATTCAAAGTTTATGCAAGTATTTAAATAAATAAATCGATAATTATTCATATAAATAAATGAAAAAAAATCATTAACAATAACTACTTGAAAACTTGAAAAATTGAAAGATAGATGTAGATCAAAATATTTGATCTCGTAAAATAAAACATTTATCCAGTTGTATTTATTGAATTTTTTTATTAAAATCAATAAAAAGATAATAGAAATAAAAACACATGTGAAACTAATTGAATAAAATAAAATAAAATAAAAATAATGCTATTTTTAAAAAATAATATAGAACGGTAAAATTGGAAAAGAAAATGAGCAAGAAAAAAGGATGTTGAACCGCATTAACTTTAAAACTTATGACTTGGGTCATTAGTTTAGAAATACCATAAATGAAAAAATCACGAAACCCGATCCCTGACAAATTAGAAGCTAAAGGATGAAACTGATAAAAAAAAATTCAATTACACAAAAGGATTAAAAATAAAAAAAATATATAATTAAAAAAATAAGGGTGAAAATTAAAATAAAAAATAAATTAGAGAGCAAGCAAAAATTTTCAATTTGGTATTAATTTGAAAAGAAAAATAACTTTTACAAAAGAAAAAAAACAAATGAAAATAATGAGGGTCAAATTGAAAAAAATAAAATAACATAAACCTTGATTGAAATTGAAAACTAATAAAATTTTAACAAGAAAACTAAGGAAAAAATATAAATTAAAGAATAAAGATCGAATTAAAAACAAAAATTGAATGAGTAAATTGAAAACAAAATAAAATTTTATAAAAGAAAATCGAAAGAATAAGAATTATTTTCCATTGATATGAAAAACAAATATATTATCCTTGTTCATATATTTATCTAAAGAAAAAAAATCCATATCCTTATTATTTTAATAATATACTATTAAAGATTCCTAATTCCATGTATTAAATATTCTTTTCTTATAGACATGTTTAGTTCTTCTAATAGCTTGACAAAAATGCTACGAGTCCAAGATTAACTTAATTTATTCCTATCGTTTGAGTAAATTTGAGTTTAAGAAAATAAGTTATTCATATTAATAAAGTAAAAAAATAGAGTAAAAGATTATTATAATTGATAAAGAATTTGTTTTTAGAGAAGGCAAGCATACTATTCTAGAAAAAACATGTAAAAGATGATTATGAGATAATTATGTAATTCCTTGCTTCTCTATAATTAATTAAAGTAGGTGTTTTATGTGAAAGCACAACAAAACTAAATAAATTTTAGAAATACTATTAAAATTACATATCCTTATTATTCTAATAATAAAGTATTAAGAATATTTTAGGAAACAGATGATAGTTGTGGAAGTGTGTTGCTAGTAGTAATTATTAAAAGGGATTTTAATTATTTTCATGTATAATATCGGTTTTGATTATTTAATTCCAATTAACTAGGTAGTTTTAAGACTATATTCTAAAATTACAAACAAAAAATAAAATAAAATCATCTTATCACTTGAAAAAAAAAACTAGTAATATATATATAAGGAATATATGTAGGCATGTAACCTTTCGTGTCTATTGATACGTTCATCTGACTATAAAGATATAGATGTCTGAGAGATGAAAATCCTTTGAAGAATGATAAGGTGCTATCGTTGATTCTATTATAGCCTAAATCAAGACTCTTCAACTTGTTAAGCCTCGATGGTCCTTCATAACCTGCATGATATTTATAGCAAGCGGTTAGTGATTAATTTTTAAAAAATTAATTACATTTCAAATCCTAAATATTCATTTTTGTCTTCAAAAAATTAAATTAAGAAACAAGTCTTTGATTTGAAAACCAACTACATGATTATCAATCATTTCAAAATTGTTAATTATTTGAAGTGTAGTTGTAAATTGAAAAAAAAAACAAGTATCAAGCTAAATAATTATTCATCTCATAACTTAGAGCCTGTTTGAGAGTGTGTATCGTAAAGATTGCATTTATAAATGTTTTTTTATTTGGAAACATATTAAAATATTTTTTTATTTTTAAAATTTTATTTTTAAAGCAAAACAATTCAAAAAATAACAAAATAACAGTTCAATAATAACAACAAACAAGCCCGGAATCTAAAGTAGTATTGTGATGTAGCTTGATTTAAATAAAGGTACATAGAGGTTTGGTATAATTAATATATTATTCACACTTTGGCACAACTATTTAATTAATTAATAAAATAGAGAATGTGCTTTTATGGTGGATCACCTTACAAAGTATTATTTATTTAAATAGTTTTTATTTTATTTTAATATTCGATATGTAAAAATTCAAATTCATGATTTTTTTTATCTAGCAGAGAGAGATATGTTTTCCTAGGTCACGTAGACAAAAAACAATAATCATGATTGGTCTTTTTTATGCAAGGAACATGACCTACCTATCCCTTCCTCTCTCGTCTTATTTTTTTGGAATTAAAATATAATAAAAATAAAATTTAAACCGAAATAAGCACTAAAGAAACCAAATATACTTAATCTGAAACTTGAAATATTAAACTTAAGATGGATATTGGGCACTAAGGTTAAATCTAAGGTACTTGAAGTGAAAAAGATAGACAGAAAAAAAAAGAGTAAAAAAGAGAAATAAAAGAGTTATCAAACGGCCCTTAATTAATTGATACCTGTTAAGGCTACAAAATTTTGGATATTATTTCCTGACAGTGATAGCTCCTCCAAGTTGCTCAATGAATCAAATTCTGAGTTAAGAAAAGAATACAAAAGAGTTAATATAAAATTTTTAGGCCTTTTCTTCTCAAATTGAAACTTATATGTAACATTTAGACTCTTTTTCAATTAGTTATGATGATGTGTTTGTGTGGGTCTAAGTACCTTTCATGTTTATTGATCCTTGCAGTTGGTTGTCACTAAGATTTAGATGTTTGAGAGATGAAAGCCCTTTGAGGGATGATAGGATGCTATTGTTGAAGTGATTGTATCTTAAATCAAGACTCTCCAATTTGTTAAGCCCTTCGAGGGATGATAGGATGCTATTGTTGAAGTTATTGAAGCTTAAATCAAGACTCTGCAATTTGTTAAGCCTTGATGGTCCTTCAGAGCCTGCATGATATTTATAGCAAGCGGTTAGTGATTAATTTCAAAATCAATTGCATTTCAAATCCTAAATATTCATTTTTGTCTTCAAAGAATTTAATTAAGAGACAAATCTTTGATTTGAAAACCAACTACATGATTATCACTCACGTCAAAATCGTTAATTATTTGAAATATTGAGAAAAAAATTATAGGTTAATCCAATGGTTTGGTATCAAACTAAATTTAACAATTATGATTCATCACCTAATTAGAGCCTGTTTGAAAATGTAGTAGAAATTATATTTTAAAGAGTGTTTATTGTTTGGAAATGTATTAAAATATATATATTTTTTTTATATTAGCACATTAAAACAATAAAAAAATAAAAAACAATAGAGAAACGACGGTTCAACCACAACACCAAATAAGCTCGTAATGCCTGTTCGGCATTGAGATTTAATATGTTTTTCATCAAAATTTGATTATTGGTTTCTGCTTCAAATTAATTTTTTATATTATTTTGATGTGCTGATGTAAAAAATAAATTTAAAAAAAATTACAAAAATTATTTTTTTTATACATTTCAAAATAAAAAAATAATATTTACTGTACTTTCAGACTTCTAGTTGGTTAATTTATCAAACCACTTGGAGTTAATATTTTTTTATTTTTAAAACAAAAAAATTCAAAAAATAACGAAATAACAGTTCAACAATAACAACAAACTAGCCCGGAATCTAAAGTAGTATTGTGATGTACCTTGATTTAAATAAAGTTACATAGAGGTTTGGTATAATTAATATATTATTCACACTTTGGCACAACTATTTAATTAATTAATAAAATAGAGAATGTGCTTTTATGGTGGATCACCTTACAAAGTATTATTTATTTAAATAATGTTTTTTTTATTTTTTTAATATTTGATATGTTAAAAATTGAAATTCATGATTTTTTTTTATCTAGCACAGAGAGATATGTTTTCCTAGGTCACGTAGACAAAAAAAAAACAATAATCATGATTGGTCTTTTTTATGGTAGGAACATGACCTACCTATCCATTCCTCTCTCGTCTTATTATTTTGGGATTAAAATATAATAAAAATAAAATTTAAACCGAAATAAGCACTAAAAAGACCAAATATACTTAATCTGAAACTTGAAATATTAAACTTAAGATGGATATTGGGCACTAAGGTTAAATCTAAGGTACTTGAAGTGAAAAAGATAGACAGAAAAAAAAAAAGAGTAAAAAAGAGAAATAAAAAAGTTATCAAACGGCCTTCAATTAATTGATACCTGTTAAGGCTACAACATTTTGGATCTTATTTCCAGCCAACCATAGCACCTCCAAGTTGCTCAATGAATCAAATTCTGAGATAAGAAAAGAATATAAAAGAGTTAATATAAAATTTTTAGGCCTTTTATTCTCAAATTGAAACTTATATGTAACATTTCGACTTGTTTTCAATTAGTTATGATGATGTGTTTGTGCGGGTCTAAGTACCTTTCATGTTTATTGATCCTTGCACTTGGTTGCCACCAAGATTTAGATGTTTGAGAGATGAAAGCCCTTTGAGGGATGATAGGATGCTATTGTTGAGGTAATTTGAGCTTAAATCAAGAACCTCCAATTTGTTAAGTCTTGATGGTCCTTCAGAGCCTGCATGATATTAATTTATAACATGCAATTAGTGATTAATTTCAAAATCAATTGCATTTCAAATCCTAAATATTCATTTTTGTCTTCAAAGAATTTAATTAAGAGACGAATCTTTGATTTGAAAACCAACTACATAATTATCACTCACGTCAAAATCGTTAATTATTTGAAATATTGAGAAAAAAATTATAGGTTAATCCAATGGTTTGGTATTAAACTAAATTTAACAATTATGATTCATCACCTAATTAGAGCATATTTAAAAGTGTAGTAGAAATTATATTTTAAAGAATGTTTGTTGTTTAGAAATGTATTAAAATAATTTTTTTTTAATTGTTTTTTGATATTAAAACATTAAAAAAAAAAAAAACAATAGAGAAACGGCGGTTCAACCGCAACACCAAATAAGCTCGTAGTGCCTGTTTGGCATTGAGATTTAATATGTTTTTCATCAAAATTTGATTATTGGTTTTTGCATTAAATTAATTTTTTATATTATTTTTAAATTGTTTTGATGTGTTGATGTAAAAAATAAATTTAAAAAAATAAAAAATATATATTTTTATACATTTCAAAATAAAAAATAACATTTATTGTACTTTCACAATCCCATTTAGTTAATTTATCAAACCATTCGGAGTTAATATATTTATAGGATAACAACAAGCAGATGACAGGAGAGCCCTTTTACAAGACTATGCACCCAAAGTCACCGGAGGTTAATTGTGAATGGTAGAATGAACTGGTTGAGAATCAAGTCGGTACTGAGTAAAGGTTCCAATGACACCTCCCAGCTTTGGATTCCCACTAATTTAAATATATGATTGAGACCAAGTGCGTTCCGTAATTTAAAAATCAAAGACAAACACACAAAAAAAAAGTAAAAAAGAGAAATCAAAAAGTTATCAAACGACCCTTAATTAATTGATACCTGTTAAGGTTACAAAATCTTGGATCTCATTTTTAGCCAGCGATAGCTCCTCCAAGTTGCTCAATGAATCAAATTCTGAGTTAAGAAAATAATACAAAAGAGAAGAGTTAATATAAAACTCTTAGGCCTGTTATTCTCAAATTGAAACTTATAGGGATCAATTCATAACTTCATATCAAAGAATAAATAGAACATGTGAGTGTCTAACATTTCGAGTCTTTTTCAATTGATTGTGATGATGTGTTTGTGTGGGTCTAGGTACCTTTCGTGTCTATTGATCCTTGCAACTGGTTGAAATCAAGATTTAGATATTTGAGAGATGAAAGCCCTTTCATGGATGATAGGATGCTATTATTGAAGTAATTGTCAGACAAAAGAAGAACCTCCAATTTGGCAAGTCTTGATAGTCTTTCGAAACCTGCATGCCAAAAAGAGCAATTCGCAAGTATGCCAATAACGAGGGATGTCTTTCGAAATCAATTTGGCAAGATTTCTAGTTAGTTGTCAGGGTATAAAGCCAAAAAAATTATTAGATTAATTTAGAGAATAAGTCAGTTTATATATGTTTATTTTCGTGCTAAAATTACGAAAGATAAAGTCTTTAATGAAGAGGCAAACCTTCATTCGCAACACAGCCAGCTATGCCATTTCCACTCAAGTCAAGAACATTGAGTTCTTGGAAGGGAAGAAATATAGATGCGTTTAGGTACAAATCTTCCATTGACCTATCTCTTGTGAAGTAAAGATTGATTTCGATGACTCGTCTTGTAGTGGAATTGCTGCAGGTAACTCTTTTCCAACTGCAACAGAGGGCATCTTTTCCCCAAGAGAATAGCGGGGATGCAATGTCATTTGGGTGGTCACCAAAGGAAGTTTTGATTTGCAATAGAGCAATTCGTTCTTCCTCCAAACACCCTTGGGATAGAAGCATAGCATTAATCATCACCATCACCGCCACTGCTGGCAGAGAGAACCTGTTTAATCCCATTTGTACCCCTCTGTTTCTGCTTGAAATTAATGTATCAAATACTTGTTAGGAGCCAAAGGCTCTTTATAGGGGAGAGCACCATGCATTGCCGTCGCTTGTTCATTGAACGGCGGGCCCATCTTTGATCAAGTGGATCTCTTATGGAAGGTGACGTAAGGTTCCTCAGTCCTTCAATTTCCATGAAGTTTCAATTTTTGTTTTTTGTTTTTTGTTTTAGAACAATGTAAAATTATTACTCTTCAATAAAACTCGTTTAATCTTAAGACTTGCAGGAAAACCATCAATATGTTGCACCTGATTTGTAATTTAATTAAAGAGAATTATGATTGTTTTTAATTTGATTAGAAAGAAAGAGAACTAGTTTTAGCCGTGTGAGCTTGTGTTCGATAACTTATTTGAAAATTAATAAGGAAAAAAATGAATGATTATGTTCGTGATTTGTCGTCCAATAAAATCTATACCTTCGCTGGTTGAGCGAAAAGCTATATTTATTGGGTGACCCAACTTCGGAAGGTTGTTGATGGTTTATTTTTTTTATTTTAAATTAATTTTTTAATATTTTTAAATTATTTTAATGCGCTAATCTTAAAAATAATTTTTAAAAAATAAAAAAATATTTTTTTAATATATTTTTAAATAAAAAATACTTTTAAAAAACAATTATAATCCTGTTCTCAAACGAATTGTTCAACGCATGAAAGAGGAGATTTAAACATTGACTTCGAGTCCACTGAGAAAATGAACAACGTTGTCGTTCTCATGGATGATAGTGCTTATTTTTTACAATAAGAGAGGAATTTTTTAATTTCCATGTTCATTATTGCTGTCTGCACCTGTTAGCCGGGGTGCTCGGGTATTGCAATATCACATGATTTTCCACGTACTGCAGACTCTTCTTTCTTTGGCTTTATTGCCGAAACCTGATAGCGACAGCAAGTAGACATCAAGAACAGTGACAGCAAGAGGTTCATTAATTCAATTGTAACACGCGTTAAAAACACTTTTTTTAACACGATAAAAAAAATATAATATAAATTTAGATGTTAAACTTAAATTGTAAAATTATAAATAATTTTTTAACTAATTATATATTTATAATTCTATTTAAGAAACTAAATTACATTAAAATCTAATAAAATAAATCAATAATATTTTAATCAATAAATAATCTAAAAAAAATAAAAAAATAGATAATATGAATCAATAAATTAATGACATGGAGAAATAAAAAGTCTTTCAACAAAACTTTTCAATATAAAAGAATCACTAAATAATAGAAAGTATTTAATAACAACATCAATTTAATAATTAACCAACATCAATTTGGTTTAATGATCTGGTTGTTTCTATCTGGTTGTTTCTATCACAACAAGTTCTAATAGACTCATTTGGGTTTGCAAGCTAATGAGTCTAAACTAATAATTAACCAACATCAATTTAATAAAAAAATAAACTCCTAAATAATGTTTAATGATCTACCAAAAATTCAAATTAAAAATAATTATTTAAAATTAAATAAATAAATAGAATAGAATAATAAAAAAAGTTTTCATGTTAAAATTTCTTCATGTTGCTCGAATCTCCAATTTTCATATATTATTGGCATATTTGAGTCATAATTTCAAACATATCATTTTCTCTTGTCAGGATGAATTACTGGGCTTACGATATATGGTTGGAAAGCTTCAGATGTCTAGTTTTCAGAACAATTTTAAACGCAATAAAGTTCTACCGGTAGCTCCAGATATGTCCCAAACAGTACATGAAAGTCTAGTTTGATATATTTGATAAGATTCGTCTGCTAACTTTGACCCTTTAAAAGATTATGTTGCTGAACTCCATTTGACCCGAAAATTTACCACAATATATTTTCATGTGTCTAATATTTTTCTGTAAAATTTCAGCTCTATCTAATATATAGTTTGAAACATATATTCAATCTCGCAAAACTGATCAGCAGATATTTTAAGGTCAAATTTGGACTCGACTTAGTTCATATCACAAATTTAGTAAACTCATAAAATCGGACCGAGTTTACTGATTTTGCACGAACTAAGTCTGATTTTACTGGTTTTAGAGTTTTTAATTCGATTTTACACGTTACATACATGTTGACTCGTAAAATCATACGATTTTACAAGTTAACTCGTGATTTTAACAACAATAGTAACACGTTTGATTGTCCCCTGTCTACCTATCATGTTGCTTCTACTCTTCCCTTCGCCTCTAGAATATCGATGTTGTTTATATCGTGGTACATTTTAGTGAATTAAGAAGTGATTTATATTGTGATAACAATTGTTTTTTAAAGTATTTTTTTATTTAGAAATATATTAAAATAATATTTTTAATTTTTTAAAATTTATTTTTGACATTAATACATCAAAATAATCTAAAAACACCAAAATAAGTTAATTTGAAGCAAAGAAAAAAATAAAAAAATATTTTTTAAAAAACACTTTTATAACACAAAAATAAATAGACACCAAGTATAAAAATAAATAAAAACTAGTCACTTAGTTGAGGTAAATAGAAATCTTAATTAATATTCAGAGTTTCATGTAAATAACTGATTATGTAATAGAAAAAATAATATTCATTCCATGCGTCCTACCTGATATAAGTTACTTAGATATTTGAATTTTTGTTTTCTCCCTAAACTATTATATTCGTGATAACCCCCCTGATGAGGAGAAATATAGGCATTATATCTAAAATGCTGGTTATGGAAAATTAGAAATTGGTCGTCTCTTGATCATCTTGATCATGTTCTAAAATATATTCATGGTCTACCACGGACATATTTAATGGACTTTGATGAAATTTTGTTGATTTAGCCCGACTAACATTCACATCAAGAAAAATATCCAGACATTAAATTCATGCTAAAAAAGAAATAAATTTACAAAATTTCATGATCTACTACACACATTTAATGGGTCATCATAACATTGTGTTGGTCTAGCCCAACTCATATTCACATGAAAACAAAAAAAAACTGTTCAGACATTAAATTTATGCTAAAAAAATTAGAAAAAAACTATTTTTATCCCTTCAGACTCACAGTTAAACACCATGTTCGATTTTGATCCCTTTTTTTTCTTTGTTGTCATTTCACTGCCTGATTTATTTTTATTTTTTGTAATTTTTGTGCTTTTTTCAATTTTTTATTTTTCTTAAACATGTTTGAAAAACAAGAAGTTAAAAATAGGTCATGAAAAATTCAAGTTTCATAAAAAAAATTTAATCCAAGTTCTATAAGATATATATGTGATCAATATCGGACTCTCACCCACGCCAAAGATATCATTTATCATTTTTTAAGTTGTGTTTGGTAAAAAATTGAAGAAAACTATTAAATGAGTAAAATTTGAAGGTAAAGTGTTAAATATGTAAAAACAATATTAAAAAGTGAAGGGCTAAGTATGTTCGATAATGGTTGCTAAAATTGAAATAATAATATACTTGTGGTCTAAAATAAAAATGAAAAAGAAAAAAGAATAATTATTATTAAACTAAAAAATGAAGGGAAAGCACTAAAATCAATTTAACTACCCATTTTTTTGGGTCTAAGAGAGCTATTTGGTATTATAATAACAATTATTTTTCAAAGTGTGTTTTTAAAAATATATCGAAATAATATTTTTTTTATTTTTTTAAGATTTATTTTTTATATTATCACATTAAAATGATCAGAAAACACTAAAAAAAATTATTTTTAAATCTAAAAAAATATAATAAAAATTTTCTAAATTAAATAAGAACAAAATATAAATCAACTAGAAAAATATTATAAATCATGAACAATAATTTTTGGGTCTTAACTATTTAAATGCTTTTTTGACCTTGAATGGTTAAACAAATTTAATCTAATATATAGTCTCTAAAATATTTTAAAAAACTTTCAGCTAAATCTGACATTTATATTTAAAGTTATATCTACTAAAATAAAACAAGGTATTTAGAAGAAGAAAAAATACCCTGCATCAATTATGTAGCATCCAGTCTCATTGTGCTCGCAATGAGGGGCTAATATCATGTATTTGGAACCCATAAATTATAATATAAAGATTTAAATATTGAGAGTTCTTATAAGAGATTTTAAATTCATATTTGTGATTTTTTTTAATGTTGAAACTCTATTTTTAGTATACATTATAGCACTTCATCACATGTTTTTTAGACTGTAAACTTGTTTATGCAAGTAACTAGGTAGCGTATCAATGTTACAAATATAATTTCAAGTTAATTTCTAATCCCAAAAAAAAAAATATTGGTATCATTTATTAAAAAATATATTAATAATAAAAAGAGAATTTATACTAACAATTATATTCTCTCTATAAAATTTGAATTATTAAAAAAACTGATTTCTTTTTATATAATGAAAAAAATTCAAAAAACACCTTACAAGATGAAATATCTTTCAACTTTCTATTTTAGTTTTTAGTTAGTATTAACAATTCTTTTTATTATTTATTGATTCATATAATTTTTAATTTATTTTATTAAATGTACATATTAACTTTTTAATTCTCAATTAATTTTTTTCATGGTATCAAAAAATACATTCACAATACCTGCACATTCTTTTTTAACGTTAAGGTATTTCCTGTATTTCTTATGAACAAATCAAGCATGCAGTAGATCTTGCTCTTGTCTTTTCTCAAGAGCATCCAAAGTGTTGGTGCTTAAATCATCCCAATTGCTATCCTTGATTAGTCCGTCCAGCGTAATGATTTTTGTTAGGAAATCTGGTTTTCCATCTTTGCTAATTAAATTGCTAATTAAATTCACTTAACATATAATTCAAGAATTAAACTAATGGAAATCCATCTTTCTTGTAGCCAAGGAACTCAATCAACAAATTACCATTCAAATTCAATTGTTTTTTTTTTGCCGTGGGAGACACATTGAGCGTAAAGACCACTTCTACAGTCAATCGGAGAGTAAGGGGTGTTTGGCATTGAATTTTAACATACTTTTTATTAAAATCTATTTTTTTTTGTCTTAAATTAGATTTTTTTTAGTTTTTTTATATAGTATTAATATGTGAACGTAAAAAATAAATGTTAAAAAATAAAAAATTATTTTAAAACATTTCTAAATAAAAAATATTCTAAAAAAACCACTCTCTTGAACTTAAACGTTATAAATATTTGTAAATATTTTAGGTGGCTTTGTGTTGGATTGTTAGCACGTTTTAAAAAAACTTAGTTTGGTGGTTGAATGAAATTTCTTGGAGTGATTTACCACGTTATACTACTTTTATAAATCAGACATAATAATTCAATATTAATCAGGCTCTGACTGATTGCATTATTATTATTTTTTTTATTTTGCCGTGGGAGACACATTGAGCGTAAAGACCACTTCATTGGTCTATTTTTCAAGCGTCCACTTGCATCATTTTGCATCTGTCTCAAATTGATTGGTAGTTATTTATTTATCATCTTTTAGTTTGTATTAATATTGAATTATTATGTCTGATTTATAAAAGTAGTATAACGTGGTAAATTCTTATTGATTACGCTGTAGTGGTAGCATAACCGTGCTATTTTCTCAAAAGAAAAATAAATAAATGTGCGAGTTTTTTTTTTTTTTGAAATAAAAAAAGAAAAGAAAAGCATAAGCATAGAGAGAACAATAGAGGTGGTCGGAAGGATTTTGATAAAAGCATCACAGGGAAGGGACGGACCCCAAGTGTGGCACCATTCATAGCCATCACGTTGCTTCTACCGTTGAGGGCGCCATTACACGACTCTCACTCTCAGTATGTGCATTAGTAAATTGATAATGTTTGAATTCAAAATACTCCTAAACTTAATTGTTTTTTCCTAAATTATTATATTCATGATAAAAAGGTCATCAATATTCAATAATAAACTAATAATTTAGTATTGGGCTGACATGCGAGACCTGGTCCTCACTTTGAAAATATAGATATTAAATTTAAAAAGCTGGTTATGAAAAATTAGAATATTAGCTGTCTCTTGATGATATTCTAAAAGCTTGGTGGTCGAAGATTAATTTAAAAATTATTTGTCTGGCCTAAAAAACCAAAAGCAAGTTTCTGCGTAGTTGGCTTGTCAGAAAATGGCCAAAAGAACAACGCGTTGCATGACTTAACAGACGACATATTATTAGTTTTAAATTTTTTTAAAAAACAAATAAGAAGCGAATGACTTGTCTTTTATTCTTTTATTTAAATAAAAAACTAAAAAGCAAGGCTAAATGGGTCTGACCTCTAAGCATTTGGCCTACTACTTTTATTTTGCACTTAAAAATATAAAATTATTGTGTTCTTTGAATCTTGTGAAAGAATGGGCTTCGAAGACTTGGGAGCAAGCTCTTGAAGATGTCATGCTCCTTGTTTTTAAATTGAGGAGTGAAGAAAAATTGCAATGCTGTCCTAGGCGTAGTACCATGCCATATAGCTGGGAAGCTTTTGATTCTTAAGAAATGCCAACCAACCGGGAGAGCATCTCTCCAAAGATTCACTTATTTTTTTAATTTTGACATGGTTTTTGAATAAAATATAGATTTTTATTTGAATTTTAATATTTTATTTTTCAATTATTATGTGTCTAATATGAAAATAAAAATACTAATAATAATAATAATAAATTGTTGATGAAAGTTTATTTCAATTTTTTTAATTTTTAAATAGATTTTAAACTTGATTTTAACTCATTCATAATTTTTTAAGCTTTCAATCATATATATAAAATATAAACATATTTTTTTAATAATTTTTTAACTTGTTTTAACAATCACATTTTTTTTTAACTTTCAATTTAAAACCTGGTATTCACTGAGATAAATAATAGAGACTTTCTCGTTATGGGATCTGTAGCTATGTGATCCTGTTGCATGCAGTCCTATTCATTCATGGGTTTTGTTGTTTGATACCAGGTTTGAAAATGCTCTTCTTGAAGGAAGGTAATTTATTGATTCGAAAATTATTTTCTTATAGTACGTTCTACTATGTGCAGTGTGTGTCTATATATATATATATATATATATATATATATATCCTTTAATTGATATGGTTTTTGCATTGAAAAAGAAAATCATAAAAGTTTGCTATGGAAATTAAGAATTCATTAGTCTCTTGATCATGGTCTAAAATTTAGGTGGTGGCCCAGTGGTAAAAGCTTGGGACCAAGAGGTTTGCTCCTTCTGTGGTCTCAGGTTCGAGCCCTGTGGTTGCTCATATGATGGCCACTGGAAGCTTATATGGTCGTTAACTTCAGGGCCCGTGGGATTAGTCGAGGTGCGCGCAAGCTGGCCCGGACACCCACGTTAAACTAAAAAAAAAAGACTAAAAAAAAAAATAGATTTATGGTCTACCCCGCACACTCAATAGGTTTTGATGAAACTTGCGTTCACAGAAAAAATATTCATACATTAAATTTATGTTAAAAAAATTAGATTTACAAAATTTCTAATATATATTAAAATAGATGCAGTCACCTTGAAGGTAACTATTTAAATCCTTCTGCATTAATTTTTGTATCAGATCATCTTAATTGTGCTGTCTTCATTGGCCGAAGCCTTTTAACATTTTTATTTGCTTTGTGAAAGTTTTCCATCTACAATCAAGATGCAGAATGTAGCCATGGATTTAAAACTTTTGGCTACTCCAGTATTTGCCATCACATGAGCTTGAGCTAATATCCTGGTACACACACAGACACATATCTGTATAGAGTGAGAGATTTCATGCCTAGACAGTAGGTAATTGCTGATTGTTGACCCATGTTTTGAGTTTTTTTCTCCTGGGATGGAGGCCAATTTGGTTAATATTTCATATATTTACAAGCTCTTTTCACATATATTAATTTTCTATCTCTTAATATTACCGATGAGTTGCTAACACGGGATTTGAATTCATAACCTATTTTGCAAGAATATTATTTAGCTACAAATCGACTGGTAAAAGAAATTAATTTTGTATGAGGTTTATTACCTATAGAATTTTGTAAGTTATATCATAAACCTGCGTCTTTCATCATAGTAGACAAAAATTGAATTATTCTTATAACCAACTTTTTTTGTCCTACTAAAAAGGAATTGCCGGATCAAACTAGCTAGGGTTGAGCTTGATTACTATGAACAATTGAGGCCCAGCATCGTCCGTTAATTTTTTTAACTCAAAATTTCAATAATTTTATTGTGCATTCAAAATTGAAAAATCAAAACTGCTTCTAGCTATCACATGTATATTCATTGTCTTCAAGGGTATTTTAATATTTTTACTATTCATAAAAAATAAAAGGATCCTATAATTCCCATAAACTAGGCTAAATGTTATTTGATTAAGGAATAAAATCATAATTTTATTGTTAAAATTCACAATAAAATGAGTCTAGTGTTACAATAACTGAACTACCCTCTTTCTCTTTTAGTTTTTTTTATTGTTATTTATTTATTATTCATATGTCTACTTCTCACAATTAAAAAAGGAGAAGAGATAATAAATCACGTAATTAGCAATTGGACGCGCCGCAGCCAAAATGGACAGATATGATAATCACGTAATTAGCAATTGGTCCCAGTTAAAATTATTTACGACGAGAGTGTCTTATCAAACAAATTATTAACACAAACCATTTGAATAATTGTATAGGTACAAAATTATTGTTTTAAAATCTGATCGGATTTTATTTTATAGGTTGACCTATAATTCAAGTAACTTTAGAACTAAATTGAACAAAAAAAATTGATATGAGATAGTAAAAAACCCGAATTGACTTATAAATTAATTAATTTTGAAAAAACTTATTAGTTTTTTTAAAATATTATTATTGTTTTATAAAATAAAATAAATAAATTAATGTAAGTTAATTCAGGTCAAACTCATATAAACCGTAACTAAAACTTATCCAAGTGCCTTGATCAACAAGATGCATCCTTGACTTTATTAGTGAAGAAAAACACAACAAGTTTGCGCCTATAAGACGTCGTCGTTTAGAAAACCTAAACCAGTCAAAGCAATAGAAAACCAAATGCCTTGTCATTCAGTTAATGCAACGGTCTTTTGTTTTTTGTTTTTTTTGAATTCTCCGTAATTAATACAGCCTCTTTCTCTCGTTCTCAACATTTTTCAATCTCAGAAGAAAGTCTCTCTCGCCGTAGTAAACTTTTATCCGTTCAAATTCTATGTGATGAGTTTATAAAAATTATAGGGAATATTTTAGGATAAATTATTTCTAGAAATTCTCTTGCATTATTTATGTGAATTTAATAACCTCCACTTCAAGATCATGTAGGTTTTTTCTTGGGCAAATCTCTCTTTATAGGGATATCAAATTTTTCTAGAATAAATACCTGCATAAAGTTCCTTGGGGTGTTGATGAGGGACCCTCCAAAGATCAAGTCCGTACCAAGAATATTTGTGTAAAGAACGACATTAATAAAGATATTAAAAAGCTTTTATGAATATATAGAAAAGGTTGGAGAATAAGGTCTAAAGGTGAGGAGAAGAGAATGAGTCCTTTCCTCCTCTTTCTCCCTTCTTTTTATATCACCTGATTTTTACTGCCTCATGCAAGGAGGGGTCGAAAAGTAATTTTGTATGATTAAAATAATATTATCTTACTACTTGTACCAAGGTTGTCAAAAACGCTTTTTTAACACGACACGGAACATACAATATAAACTCGAATCGTAAAATCGTAAAATCGCAAGCAAAATTTTTTAACTAAAAATCGTAAAATCACAGTTTAATAAATGAAGAGCATGCATGTTAAATATGCATGTTAATCCTCAGTTCAATACACTTGAACACAAATTAATCAGATATGCTAATTATGCAAGGATTAGATATTTAATAAATGTTGAGGCTGCCAACAACCCCACAATGCAAGCAACAACTAAATTTCTCAATTTTAATAAAAACTTTTTGGTTACAAATCTAGGTAACAATTGACTTGCCTAAATGGGCATGTGAAATTTCTATGGAAACTAGGTTACATTACAACTCTTTTCACTATAAAAATATAAAAAAACTGAACTAGTGTAAAGATTGACAGAAAAGGAAAAGACATTATAGACCCAGTACCATAGGAAGTTGATGAGCTGCTGGAATCAAAGAAATTGAGCTGAATCTGCAAAACACAAACATCATACCGCAGGAAGTTGAACCTTAGTTTTAAGTTTTCCAATTCTGCAAATGTATAGAAAGACTAATGACAAGGCAAGGAAAGAAAGTTTACTCCAAGGCCACTCGTATGCGGGCAGTTGTTGCAAGAATTGCAGCAGACCCATAAGACATCACTATATCACTTCTAGTATCAATCTGCACATTAAATTCTCTAGGAGGAGAACTCAATTTCACTTTTTTAAATTAAAGTCTAAGCAAAAGAAAAAAGTCAAGAATCAAAGTATATCAAGGCGTTTAATCATCAAGTACTAAAAAATTACTAGTTATCAAATTCCACAATGTGGAACAGCACGCAAAACTGAAGAGAACCAAGACAGATACATTACAAGGTCTCTGAAGTTCCTGTGACCCTGATTGCAATGGAAACCCAAAAGGAAAGAACATCAAAATTAGTCAATAGTATAATAATTTAAGCACACAATATAAATAACAACAAAAATCAATTTTTTTGGATACAAACAAAAGCAAAGAATCAATCTTTACTAAATATAATTAAACCAACATGCATAAAAATCCCATTTCGTTTCCTTTTCTTCCACTTTTAGAAAGAATCACAACCAACATCCACCACAATCTCATTTTAAGTGTGCCTGTGAGCAAGAAATGCATAAATACAAATTTACCAACTCTAAACAAGACTCATAACTGTGAGTTCATTAAATAGCACTGAAATGAGACTTTTTACCTCCAAGAATGCAATTCAATCATAGAAAGGAACCTTAGAACTAGGAAAGAGGGGTGGCGATAAAATTACCCGACGAGGTAAGGATCAGAGGAACCTTGGACAGAGAAGTTGACAATACCACCAACAAAGCCTTGTAAAAGACAGGCGTGTCTGAGTCGGTCTCTGTTCTTGGTTGTGATGGTTCTTGCTTCTGCGCATTTAGAAAGGGGGGGGGGAGATGGAGATGGTGAATCCTTTATCCTTTCATAAAAAACCAAAGTCATCAGGTGGACAACAAAGGTCCCCTTAACATGGTGGTGTTGGGTTCTCCCTCAGCTCTCTCTCCACTCCAAATGATGATCGTTTCTTCTTCAGATAATAAAAGCCTAGTTCTTGGAAGACGAAGCCATGGCCTTTGGTTCCAGCGTTGTAGTACTGGCTTCCTTAGTCAACTTGCACAATTTCAATTCGTGTCGGTCACGGGTGGGGTGGGGATTGGGAAAAGGAGGTGCTGACTCAGCACAGGGCACGAGTTTTAAATTTCACGTGAAATCGTGAAATCGGACCGGTTTTTATGTTTTTTACGGGTTGACCCGATTTTATGTGAGTTTGACCGGGTTTGACTGATTTTACCGGTTTTCAAGTTTTAACCCCGATTTTACACGTTTTATGCATTTTGACTCGTAAAATCAGCGATTTTACGAGTCAAAACTCATTTTTAACAACCATGACTTGTACCATCACATCTAATTAATGTAAGCATGACCGGCTTGTTCGTATTTAATGAGATTATGATGGGCATCATAATTATTAATCTAGGTTTAGGGTATGGGAGGCTCAGTGTAGAGTGACCCTTCAGTTACACACTCAATCTGAGGGACGTTGGGCTCAATTCACGCCCGGAGCCCAAGAGAAAACGGGTCTAGCTCGCGACTGCACCCAAGAATGATCAGGGACGGTCATGTCCACCCAACGTACGTGGGGTTGGGCGTGGACGCGTCCAGGTCCAACATGTGGTTGGGCTAGGACGCGTCCAGGCCCAACATGGAGTTGGACGCTGTCGCATCCAGCCCTCAACGTGGGGTTGGGCGCAGACGCGTCCAGGCCTAACATGTGGTTGGGCGCAGTCGCGTCCAGGCTCAACATGTGTTGGGAGCGGTCGCATCCAGGTTCAACATAGAGTTGAGCACAGTCATCCCCTTCCTTAACTTAGAGTTGGGTACCGAGAAAGACATAATCCCATTTCGGGTTATGACTTTCACGCGTTGTCTCTTAAATGAGGTTGACTTGAGAAACCATAATGCATCATTATGTAAGAAGGTTTGATTCTTCTTGTAATAATAGGGAATTTCAATTTCGATCAAAGAGAGAGTCTTTATGTCATTCAAGTTCTCCGCAGGTATCCATCACTCACTCTCTCGCTATAAATATATAATTTGTTCTTCTTGTCTGTGAACTTGCTTTATTTTGGTTAGTCTTTGAGGGGTCTTTAATTTTGTAAATCTTTTTTTATTATATTATAGTTATTTTCATGTAAGCTTTGCTTCATTTCTCTGTTTGATATGTTCTTTAGTTTTTTGTTCATTGCAACTTATGATTTCTTGAATTTATCTTGGGATTAGAGAATTTTCAGAGTTAAAGTTTGGATCTTTTAGATTTCGTGGTAAGTGTTTTCTTTTATTTACTTCTTAAAGAATTAGGGTTTAGAGAACAAGAAACCCTTTGATTGATTGGATTTTATTTCTTGGCAAGATTTTAATTTCACTTTCTATTTAACCGGGTTTAAATTTTTGAAACTGGTTTCTCCTTTTCTTTCAAAAAAATTGAAACTCTGTTTATGTTTGTGTTTTAAAGCTCTGTCCATGCAGGTAAATGAATTCCCTATTAACGTATGCAGGTTAAAAGACCTGAGCAGGTCAATAAATATGGTCAATTATTGAACCAAAAGAGAGAGATCAAATTTCAAACTTGATTGAAGTGGTAAGATAACTTTTTTTCTTGATAGGTTTTCTTTGCTGTAATGCTTCTGTTTCAATTTTAAGCGTAAATGCAAAATTGAGCTGCTGTTTTTGTTAATTGTAATATCATGATTGCTCATAATATTTTACAATTAATTGCAAAATCTTCAAAGTTTTATTCCTGCATGTTGGCTTTCCCGTCTTAGAGGATACAATTTTCAAAAAATAATCAACTGCTCTCCTAATTTTTTAAAAAAATACATTTTTGTTTTCTTTTGGATTCACTAATGTTGTTGTAACTAGCCTATAATAGTAAAACTATCACTCATAGCTCATGTTATTGAACCAACATTGTTGTATTATTGTTGGTATGGCTGTAGGGAATTATGTTTGTTGGCACTTGTCTCTTCCTTCGAATTCTGAATTTCTGCTATGGGAATAAAGGGAATGAGAGCTGATGGAGCAACTCTTTTATTTTGTCTATGCAAACATAAAAAATGGCACTAAAATAAATAGCATTTTTTAGTAAAATGATTTCATAAATCACTTCTGCAACACCATTTCTTAGTTTAAAGTTGATTGTTGCTTTGGCGTAGGCCGGGGTTTTGGGGGTCAGTTTCTTTCCTTTTCCTTTTTTTATTTCACTTTAAAGTCTTACTTCTGATATTATTGGAAGAAAACCCAGCTAAGCTAAAAATATCATGCTGCTTCTTTGAATTTTAGGAATCTTATTTGATTGAAATAGGCAGTTGGGTTGTGAGTGATTTCTGCCTTGCCTTATTTTCTTAAAGAATCTAACAATCATCACTTTGCCATTCTTATAGGGCCTAGGGATATGGTAAATTAATTTTGCTGATGTGATATGATAGTTCTCTTTTCGACTAATATTTGGAATTGATTTTTTACAAATACATGATTTTTATGTGATTGAATATACTGGTGAACTTGTCAGACCTCCAATAGATGAGTGGAAAGAGCGCTTTATATACAGTTCATTGGTGGTATATTTCTGTTGAGAATGTTGCCATTGTCCTTACTCTTTGTATGCATGTATTTGTCATCTAGCACGACTACAAACTATCATCCTAAGACTAATGTGATTATTTCTGGAATTGATTTTTACAAATACATGATTTTTTTATAGATTGATTGCTTAATATGTTGAAGTCCTCTACAAAGGTGTTGAGATCGAAGTTTACCTTTTCTTTTCCTTGTTAATGTAGGGTGCCAGGAATTGTATGTTTAGATCAAACTTTATAGCATTTGATTAATCACAAGGGCTGGAAGTATTGCTCATCTGATTGATCACTCGTGTAAGGTGTGCATCATCTTTTCATCCTCTTTAATAGTCTTTCTTTTGCATATGAAAATATGTATTGAAAAGGTTGATGCCATATGTGATTTATAGAAAAGCTTTATGATTAAATTTTGACAGATAAATTCATCCAATTTTATAGCATTTCTCTCTCTTTATATGCTTCTGATAATGTTATTTATAGATACATTGTTGGTGTGGCTGATGAGAATTATGTTTGTTGGCATTTGTCTTTTCCTTTGATTTCTGAATTCTTGCTCTGGAATCAATGGAATGAGAGCTGATGGGAATTATGTTTGTTGGCATTTGTCTCTTCCTTTGATTTCTGAATTCTTGCTCTGGAATCAAGGGAATGAGAGCTGATGGAGCAACTCTTCAATGTGTTATTTTGTCTATGCAAACATAAATAGTGTTTTTTACTAAAATGATTTCATAAATCACTTCCGTGTTCCGTAACACCATTCCTTACTTAAGCACTTCAGTTAATAAGATTTGCTTGTTAACAGTTTTGTCGTCTCCCATTTTGAAGAGTAGGACTGTTGAAATAGAAAAGGGCTAAAGTATTAATAAGATTCCGAAGTTCACAGACTCTGTGTTCTCTCCATTTCGTGTCCCTTCTTTTCTTTCATGTACTGATCCTCCCCTCTCTTGAATGGTGACATTTCCATATGCAAATACAGATCAAAGCCTAGTTTGTTAGCTGTAGCTGGATGCATGATGCCTTTTATGGATTGCATCTTGAACAAATTTCACTACTGCCTATACATGTCACATTTTTCTTTCCTAATTCTCTCAGACTTCTCTAGTATTGTATTAAAATTAGAATGCTAGCATTCTAACTGTTATGTACTCTGGTTTGTTGTAGGTTTCAGACTTTGAGAAATCAGATCCTTGTGCAGTGATGAATCGTCCCCACTGGACACAAGAGAGCTTTGCATTGCATGCATGGTATGTTTGTTATTTATATCTTGCATTCTTGCTTGGCTGAATTCTATGTTCAACAAGTGTATTGCTATTTTGCTTATTAGACGCTGTTTCAATACCTCATGTATGTAGATGCTTGCATGTATGCTTGAAAGAGTGAAAAACTAGCAGTGTTTTCAAGTGATTCCATGTATGTAATCCTGCTACCTAATATTTTCTTTTTGCACTACCAAAGGCATCCTTTTTTTTTTTCTCTCTATTTTATGCCTCGAAAGTTGTTATTGTATATAAGGGGTTACTGATTTTTGTCCTTCTTGCAACAAGCAACTGATTTGGGGAGTACTGCTGTAAATTTGTAATATCACATTCTTGATATTTTGTAAACTAATCCTACCAGTGGGAATTTCTCGAGGCCAAATCCTTTGATGTAGTACGAAGAGAATATTTCGATTAACATTTGAAACCAGATTGAATATCAGTAATACCTAAAGACATTGCTGATATTCTTTCTAGCAAATTTCTCAAACAGGACATTACTGATATGCCTAAAGACACGATTCTCTTAAGCTTGATTTCCTTGTATTCATTTTCAGAGCATTTAAGTCTGGGTTATTCATTGCAACTATATAGTTGGTAGAGAAGTTAAAAAACATCTCGAGTATTGAAGTTCATGTATGTGAAGAATGCTTGACAAATGACTGGTATTCATGGAAAATAGATACTTGCATGTTATCTACAGAAGCCATCAACAATTGTGACATTATTTGGCGGTCGTGATTTCATGACTTCATATTGCATATTATTGAAGAAATTTGACATCAAGATTGATTTAATGAATCTCAAATACATCTAGATGCAAGAGTTCGAGATATATTGAAGAAATTCATTCACATCTTTCTATTTTCAAAATCCATTTTTAATGTAGCGTAAAAGTTGAAACACATTTTTCAATAGGTGGAATTAGGAGCTAAATCAAAAAATTTCAAAACCTTAAAAAACTCTATAACCCTAATTCATAAACTTTAAACTCAAACCTTAAAATACCCCTAACTCCTAAACAAAACTAACCACTAAAAATACTCTAAATTCTCAAAAAACTTTAACACCTAAACCCTAACTCATAAACCTTAAAATACCTTTAAACCTTACGTCTTAAAATACCCTGAAACCCTAGAAAAACCGTATAACAACTACTAACACTTAAAACATCCTAAACCCTAAACTATAGACCACTAAAACACCTAAAACTACAATACCCTAAACCCTAACCATTATAAAAAAAACCCTAACTTTAACCTTTAAAATACCTTAAATCGTAAAACAACTGTAACCCTAAAATAGTCTTAACCCGTAAACCCTAAACTTGTACCCCTTAAAATACCCTAAACCCTAGAAAACCTTAAACCCTAGAATTCTAAACCCTAAAAAACTCAAAATTTAAATCCTAAACCCTACATTTACCTTTTTAAAAAACCTTAAACTCTAACCACTAAAAAACCTTTAACCCTACAAAAAAGTCTTAACCCTGTAAATTCTAATTCCTAAAATTTTAACCCTTGAAATACACTACCCTGCCACTAAAAAACCCTAAAACCCCTACGATACCCTAAACCCCAAAAAACCAAACCTTAAACCCTAAAAACTTTTACCCTACTAACCCTTAAAACACCATAAATCTTAAAGTCTAACCCTTACAATACCATATGTTGTTATCCAATTTTTGACCCACCTTTTCGATAAATTTTTAAAAAATCCAAAAATAGCGAAAAACAACCAAAATCCAAAAAAATATGTTTTTAATATATTTGCATCGTTTTTAGCGTTTTCAACGTCGTCTAAAAAAGTTTTAAAGGTCTTTTAAATGCGTTCGACTTTTCACGCATTATTTTTAAAATCATTGATTTTTCTCATTTGAGTCGACGTTGATATTGCTCGTTTTCAAAAAATATATTAAAAAAAAAATTAAGGGACCAATTTTGAGACCCAAGTAATATTTTACCTATAAATAGTTGCCTTCAACCCACATCAAGGTAGTAATTTTGAGACTTTGGGGTGAGGCAACACCAAAAAAAAAAAAAAAAAGGAGAAACCCTAAAAGATTAACTTTTCTTCTCCCTCACCGAAAACCAGCCGCCAGCCCCTCATCCCCCCTTTTGATTTTTTTTTTCTCTTCTCCCTCAACCGGACAGCCGATCTTCCCCACCCTCACAAATCAGCCTCACCGAACCCCACTGACCAGACGATTTTCCTCCTCACTTGCCCACTGCCAAACACAAACCAGGCCACACCCAGCTTCTCCTTCACCGCAGCTTCAACAGCCCCAGCTCGCCAAGATCAAGCCGACCGCCCCCTCACCAGGCTCCTCTCCTCTCTCAGCCGACCCATCGGCCTACCTCTCCGGGTCAACAAACAGACCCGACCACAGCAGCCGACCACAGACCCACCGTCTCCATCTTCACCAGCTCCCGCCCAACAGTCCTTTCTCCTCCGGTAGCAGCCCAAACATAGCAGTTTCAACAGAGCCCGCCGACCACAAGCCACGCCCCTCGGCCTCTGTAATCCGACCAAAGACGCCCTGAACTCAGAGCCATCGACCGCTTGTAAAGGAGAAGATCTGCAGTGGAAACAGATCTGAAGGGAAAGAAAGAAGACGGAAGGGAACAGATCTAAAAAGGAGATTAGAACCGAAACTTGGCTTGTGTCTTTTCTTCTTTTGCAGGTGACGGTGGGAGTCACCGCCGGCAGGGAAAGGAAGAAGGGAAGAAGCCGTTCCAGATCCCTTCGTTGCTTGGATTTTCTCACGCGCCGCCAGTGAAGGCGGCGCATGGAGCAGACATGCCGCCACTGTCTTGCAGCTCCAGAAGTCTGCCTGCCACTGTTCCGGGGGTGCAGAAGACCTTCCCTTGTAATTCCAGATTGTTTTTTAGGGGCTATTTTGTAAATTTGAAATTGTGTAGTTTAATTTTTTTTTTTTTGAATTTGTATTTTGAAATGTGGATGTAAAAAAAAAGGAAAGGAAAGAAAGGAAAGGAAAAAAGAAAAAAAATATAGTCAACGTGGATGTGTGTGTTTGAATGTTTCTATGGATGTTTTTTTATGATAAAATTGTAAAGAATAAAAAAGAATTTAATATTTTGATTTGTGCGTATAAAAAATTATGAATTTATATGTAAGTTGTATGAATTTATATGTAAGTTGTACTTTTAAAATTTGATGAAAGGATAAAATTTTTAAAACTTTTTTAAGACATTAAAGCCATGAAGCACCTTACCTCAGATAGGATCAGATAGGATGTGTTAGGGGTGCTAATATATTTTTTAACCATAACTAGTTTTTTACCTGTAAATCTCTGACAAGACTAGTATATCCAGGTTTCTTAGTAGTTCTCAATTAAATACTAGGTGGCGACTCTCGACGAATCAAAGCAAACAACGAGAGAGAGAAAAAATCGTTAGCCGATGCTGTCAAAAAAATCGCCAGCTGATGCTGTGAAAAAAATCGCCAGCCGATGCTGTGCCGGTGACGTGCAACACCATAAACTCTAAACCTATAATACCCTAAACCTCCCTTAAAAAATCCTAAACACTAAAATATATTAAATCCTAAACCCTAACATCTAAAACACTATAAACCTTCTAGAAACAGATAAACATTTTACCCCTTAAAAAACTCTAAACCCTAATCTCTAAAAAACTAATTCTATAATACACTAAATCATAAACTCTAACATTTAACATACTTGATCATTGCACATAATATAATTTAATGTTTAGTGTTTTATGGTGCTGTGAGTTTTTTAAAAGCATTTTTATTTTATCAGCACATTAAAATTATTAAAAAATAAAAAAACTCAAATTAATGTTTTTTCTAAACAAATACTTTTGAAAAGCATTGAAAAACAAAAGTTACAGCACTCTCAAATATAATCTTAATATAAAGATATTTATCATACAAATCAAAATTACCACATGACACTCCAGAATTCAAATGTAACTACAAAGTTTTAGTAAATGCCTTAGATATTCATTCCAAGGAAACATATATACCCATTCGATAGTAAAAAATGAATTTTATTTCATCATATTAATAGCATATATTAACACTTAATACATTAATCAACACTGAAATTAAGTTTTCAAAACAAATAACACTTAATATAGAGCCTACTTATATCTATATTAAGACTTATCTCAATAAGCACATCACACAAACTCGTAACTATGACTATTCACGTTTTAAAACTATGAAAATATTTATTGGATATATAGCATTTATTTTGTTAATTAATTATAACTCTTTGGATATAGAGAACCGGTCAACTCTCATGATATCTCACCAACATGACCCTTCATATTTTTTCATAACAGAAATCATATTGTAATTTTATTAGCTGTAACAGTAAAGTCAACATAGCACTGTATATATGTTCAAGCAAATACTCAATAAAAAATCCAGCATTATTGTTGTCTTTTCCATGCCTTGAGTCTTGGTATACTATTTTCTCTCAAACGCATCAAAAGTAAGAAGTTTTAACAAATCTCTAATTCAAAGGCAGGTGCAACTATATAACAAAAATTAGTCTTGAAAGGAGAATAAAAAACAAATGATTTGCTTCCTTGCAAGTTTGCTTGGTAGTAAGGTAAGAAAAAAACAGAAAATTATTTGCAAGATGCCACAAAGTGTTTGAACATATATTAACACCATTTATAAAGATTAGTTTATTGATCAATATACACTGAGCCAATACCTTTTTAGACACAAGGCTGAAATCGTCTAAACCTGGCTGGCACATGTAAATTGTCCACAAGAAAGTAATAACAATTATTGATGCTCTCCCTAATAAAGTAAAACCATGCTCGTCTCCAGTGTGGGTTTATGTATAAAACTGCACTTATTGTCAACAGGTTTATGATGTATGCCACTGAAAATGTCACATAGAAAGCCTGCATATCAATGAAGCCATACCTTGATAACGGTGATGGCAATATTTCTCCACTGCAATTATTGGTGAGCGGTGGTCCACAAAGCAACGGATTTCCCTCGTAACTAGACTCGCTGAATGTTACAAATTGTGCAACCATCTCTGGTATTTTGCCAGATAAGTTATTGTAGGCTACACTGAAAGTAAAAAGGGAGTTTAAGTCGACAAGCTGATAAGGAATTTTCCCGTTCAAGTTGTTGTAAGAAATATCCAAGCTTTCAATCTTCTTCAGGTTTGAAAATGCAGGTGGTATTGGACCTGTTAAACTGTTATGAGATAGATTCAACACGTGGATGTTGTTAAGGTATCCAAGCTCAAAAGGAATCTCTCCAGTCAAACTGTTATGGCTAAGATCTAATTTGTTCAGCCACGAGCAGCCATCAAGTGCACCAATCAGTGATCTTGTCATCATCCCTGAAGAACAAAAGTTGGATGGTAGACTTCCAAAAAGATTGTTCTCTGAAAGGTTTAAATATAGAAGAGAAAACATCCATCTCGGTATCTTGCCAGATAAATTATTGAGACTGACATCCAATGTTTCCAAACGAGAACCATTAGACAAGCTATTCGGAAGAATCCCGGTTAACTGATTCCCTTTTAATATCAGCTCGGTCAAGTATGTTAAGTTGAATTTTTTCCAAAAAAACTGGCCTTTCAAATAATTATTTGAAAGCACGAGAACACCTAATGATAAACAGCCTTCCACCAACTGCTCGGGTATGTTGCCTGACAAGCCATTGTTGGACAAATCTAAGACTTCCAAGAGGCTCATATTGCTGATCGAAGAGGGAATGCTACCACTGAAATCATTTCTGGACAGGTTCAAAAACACTAACCTCGGGAAATATGCTCCAATTTCGGTGGGAATTTCATTGTGGATGCGATTTCTCGAGATATCCAAATGTGACAACCAACTCACAAGGGAATGATTTGCTAAATGAAAAGATCCTGAAAGAGAATTATTGACCAAATAAAGCTCTTCGAGTTTTGTGTTGTTTTGTAACAACCACCTCGGAAATTCTCCTGTCATTTTGATGTGTGAGAGATCAACAAATTGAAGGTCATGTTGATAATACAGGAATTTCGGAAATGTCCAGCTGGATCCGGTACATGCCAAAGAAAGCCCCTGTAACTGGAACCTTGGAATTAAATTGTGTACCAGCTCTGTTGACTCGTATAATTCATTACGGTCACCATTCAAATTCTTGAGGTTTGAAAGGTTAAAAAATGGGCCAAGTGAGATTGGTATTTGAAAGTGATTGTCTGACAGTTTTAGATCTCGAATAGACGTGAGACTACCAATGAGACTCAAGGATATATTCCCAGTGAAGTGGTTGAAAGAGATATCTAAAGCTTGAAGGTTTGTCAAATTCGAG
This sequence comes from Populus trichocarpa, assembly GCF_000002775.5. NCBI lineage: Eukaryota > Viridiplantae > Streptophyta > Magnoliopsida > Malpighiales > Salicaceae > Populus > Populus trichocarpa. The sequence continues at coordinate 13,266,307 of NC_037302.2, read as the reverse complement.
AAACACGAAGGCAAAGAACCAGTGATATTATTATAGCTAATATCTAGTTTCTGGAGACGATTTAACTCACAAAGGCCTGCAAATTATCCATGTTAAAAGAAATTTAGCATACAATAATTTAATGCAAACTATAGGATCGTACAGAGAGCGAGCAATATAGGATTAATGAAGGCTTTTCTTATATGCGAGGACTAGGAAAATATTACTAAACTAGTTATATGGCTCTGCATTGAGGTAATAATATAATGTGGTTGTTTAATTATTCACATGTAATCAATTTCTTAATGATTTGATTATATTTGAAATTGGTTTTGAGATTTTTAATTGGTGCGTCGTATCAATTTTTAATTTTTTTTTATTAATTTGAAATTGGTTTTAAGAGATTATTCCCTAAAACTAAAATAAATAAAAAAAGTAATAAAATTATATATATAATTTTCTTGATGCATTTAGAATGACATTCTTATTACTCTAAAGAGATACTATTGTATAAATTGATTTTGTAATTTTATTAAGAAAGAAAAAGCATAATTAACAAAATAATAAAGTTTCAAAAATTACATAATCCAAATCCTATATTATCATAAACTTTTAAACAACTTGGAGGACTTATTAATAAAGATTGAACTAGTGTAAGAGATGCTTTTCTTCATTATTATTATTTTTACATTGTATCTAAAAATATCTAATATAAATTTTAAATAATTCAATTGGTTTATGTGATAACATAAACTAAATTCAAACTATTTATTTAAAACCTCTTCTCATATTTTTCTCTTTTTTCAACTTTGGCATGAATATTTTATTTTTTCTACTTTTTGTCTATACATAGGGCTAAAGAAACCCAGTTTCCATGTTAAATCTTTTATTTTATCGGTTTAATGGTAAGAGATATCCTCAAACTAGTTTGAACGTCGATTACAATTAAGTTCTCTGCATATAATTTTATATGCATGTTCCACACCCTCACATTGGCTTGTGCATTCATATAAATTTAATACAAAATATGGGTTTAGGTTTAAATATATTGACTATTAAACAATTCATGTCTTTCCCATTGAATACACTTAGATTTGCATCCCTTTCTTTTATATATATATATATAGCTATTTGTCCCATATTTCACTGCGAGTCGTATATTTTTAAAAAGGAAAACTGAATATGCAAGATATTTTAATGTGTTTTTTTACATAAAAAATTCAAAATATAAATCAAAAAGCTTATGCTAGTATCTAATTAAATAAATCGATAATCATCCAAGTAAATAAATGAAAAAAAAATCATTAACAATAACTACAATAAAAACTTGAAAAATTAAAAGATAGATCTAGAATAGATATTTGATCACGTAAAATAATATATTTACCCAGTTGTATTTACTGAATTTATTTATTAAAATCAATAAAAAGATAATAGAAATAAAAACACATATGAAACTGATTGATTAAAATAAAAATAAAAATATATTTTTAAAATAATATAGAACGATAAAATTAAAAAAGAAAATGAGCAAGAAAAAAGAATGTTGAACCGCATTAACTTTAAAACTTGTGACCTGGGTCATTAGTTTGGAAGCACTATAAATAAAAAAATCATGAAGCTCGATCCCTGACAAATGAGAAGCTAAAGGATGAAACTAAGAAAAAAAATCAATTACACAAAAGTTTCAAAATAAAAAAATTATAATTAAAAGAATGAGGTTGAAAATTAAAATTAAAAATAAATTAAAGGGCAAGCAAAAATTTTCAATTGGAGTATTAAATTGAAAATAAAAATAACTTTCACAAATAGAAAAACAAATCAAAATAATGAGGGCCAAATTAAAAAAAAATAACATAAACCTTGATTGAAATTGAAAACTAATAAAATTTTAACAAAAAAACTAAGTAAAAAAATAGAAATTAAAGAATAAAGACCGAATTGAAAACAAAATATTTGACAAATTGTAATTGATTGAGTAAATTGAAAACAAACAAAACTTTTATAAAAGAACGAAGAACGAAAATAATAAATCAAAAAAATAAGGATTATTTTCCATTGATATGAAAAACAAATATATTATCCTTGTTCATATATTTATCTAAAGAAAAAAAATCCATTTCCTTATTATTTTAATAATATACTATTAAAGATTCCTAATTCCATGTATTAAATATTCTTTTCTTGTATACATGTTTAGTTCTTCTAATAGTTTGAAAAAAATGCTACGAGTCCAATATTAACTTAATTTATTCCTATCGTTTGAGTAAATTTGAGTTTAAGAAAATAAGTTATTCATATTAATAAAGTAAAAAAATAGTGTAAAAGATTATTATAATCGATAAAGAATTTGTTTTTAGAAAAGGCAAGCATGCTATTCTAGAAAAAAAACATGTAAAAGATGATTACGAGATAATCATGTAATTCCTTGCTTCTTTTATAATTAATTAAAGTAGGTGTTTTATGTGAAAGCACAACAAAACCAAATAAATTTTAGAAATACTGTTAAAAATACATATCCTTATTGTTCTAATAATAAAGTACTAAAACTATTATAGAAAACAGATGGTATGGTAGTTGTGGAAGTGCGTTGCTAGTAGTGATTATTAAAAGGGACTTTAATTATTTTCATGTATAATATTGGTTTTGATTATTTAATTCCAATTAACTAGGTAGTTTCGAGACTATATTCTAAAATTACAAACAAAAAATAAAATAAAATCATCTTATCACTTGTAAAAAAATCTAGTAATATATATATATATATATAAAGGAATATATGTAGGCATGTAACCTTTCGTGTCTATTGATCCATGCAGCCAGTTGTGATCAAGATATAGATATTTAAGAGATGAAAGCCCTTTGAAAAATGATAAGGTGCTATCGTAGAGGTAATTTGAGCTTAAATCAAGAGTCTCCAATTTGTTAAGTCTTGATGGTCCTTCAGAGCCTGCTTGATATTTATAGCAAGCGGTTAGTAATTAATTTAAAAAAAATCAATTACATTTCAAATCCTAAATATTCATTTTTGTCTTCAAAGAATTTAATTAAGAAACAAGTCTTTGATTTGAAAACCAACTACATGATTATCACTCATGTCAAAATCATTAATTATTTGAAGTGTAGTTAGAAATTAAAAAAAAAAATAACAGGTATCAAGCTAAATAATTATTCATCACATAACCTATTTGAGAGTGTGTATGTAAAAATTGTGTTTTAAAATGTTTTTTTTATTTGAAACATATCAAAATATTTTTTTTATTTTTAAAAATTTATTTTTAAATCAAAAAAATTCAAAAAATAATAAAATAACAATTCAACAATAACACCAAACAGGCTCGAAATGTAAAGTAGTATTGTGATGTAGCTTGATTTAAATAAAGGTACATAGAGGTTTGGTATAATTAATATATTATTCACACTTTGGCACAACTAGATTTTTTTTTATCTAGCACAGAGAGATATGTTTTCCTAGGTCACGTAGACAAAAAAAAAAATTCATGATTGGTTTTTTTATGGTAGGAACATGACCTACCTATCCCTTCCTGTCTTGTCTTATTTTTTTGGGATTAAAATATAATAAAAATAAAATTTAAATCAAAATAAGCACTAAAGAGAACAAATATACTTAATCTGAAACTTGAAATATTAAACGTAAGATGGATATTGGGCACTAATTAATTGATACCTGTTAAGGTTATAAAATCTTGGATCTCATTTTCAGCCAGCAATAGCTCCTTCAAGTTCCTCAATGAATCAAATTCTAAGTTAAGAAAATCATACAAAAGAGAAAAATTAATATAAAACTTTTAGGCTTGTTATTCTCGAATTGAAACTTATAAGGATCAATTCATAACTTCATATCAAAGAATAAATAGAACATGTGTGTGTCTAACATTTCGAGTCTTTTTCAATTGATTGTGATGATGTGTTTGTGTGGGTCTAGGTACCTTTCGTGTCTATTGATCCTTGCAACCGGTTGAAATCAAGATTTAGATATTTAAGAGATGAAAGCCCTTTCATGGATGATAGGATACTATTATTGAAGTTATTGTTTAACAAATAAAGAGCCTCCAATTTGTTAAGCCTTGATAATCTTTCGAAACCTGCATGCACGTAAGATTTCTAGTTAGTTGTTAGGGTATAAAGCCAAAGAAATTATTTGATTAATTAAAAGAATAAATCGATTTCAGTTTATATATGTTTATTTTCGTGCTAAAATCATGAAAGATGAAGTCTTTAATGAAGAGGCAAACCTTCATTCGCAACACAGCCAGCTATGCCATTTCCACCCAAGTCAAGAACTTTGAGTTCTTGGAAGGGAAGAAATATAGATGCATTTAGGTACCAATCTCCCATAGATGAGTACCAATCTCTTGCAAAGAAAAGATGGATTTCGACGACTCGTCTTGTAGTGGAATTGCTGCAGGTAACTCCTTCCCAGCTGCAACAGAGGGCATTTTTTCCCCAAGAGAATAGCGGGGATGAAATGTCATTTGGGTCGTCACCAAAGGAAGTTTTGATTTGCAAAAGAGCAATTCGTTCTTCCTCCAAACACCCTTGTGATAGAAGCATGGCATTAATCATCATTATCACCGCCACTGCTGGCAGAGAGAACCTGTTGAATCCCATTTGTACCCCTCTGTTTCTGCTTGAAATTAATGTATCAAATACTTCCTAGGAGCCAAAGGCTCTTTATAGGGGAGAGCACCATGCATTGCCGTCCGGCGGGCCCATCTTTGATCAAGTGGATCTTTTATGGAAGGTGACTCAGTCCATCAATTTCCATGAAGTTTCAATTTTTGTTTTTTGTTTTAGAACAATGTAAAATGATTACTCTTAAATAAAACTCGGTTAACCTTAAGTTTCTTTTCTAAACCACTGTGAAGACAAGAAAGAAAGTATTTTGATCTTTTCCACAAGAATCTACACAGGCAGTCATCAAACTAACGATGGCCATTATATAGAATTTTTGTTACATGCAGTTAAAAACTCAGGTGTACTTATGATTCGATTAATCTGGTAAATTTTAGTTTAAATTTGGTAAAAATTTCTTTGATCTTTTTCTATTTTTTAATTAAAATAATGTTATTTTAAAGTTTTTTTTTTAAAAAAAAATATTTGGATTAATTCTCCTGACTTACCCTGAATCTAAACCTTGCTCCATATTAACTCTCATAATGTATTTAATAACTCTGATATTATTTAAAAAATTAAAATATTAAATGAGATTATATGAATAGTTTTATATTAAATCTATAACATTATATATTATTTAAGAAATTGTTTGAGGTTGAACTGTCATTTTGTTATTTAAAAAAAATCATTTTTTTACATTTTAGTGAACGAAGTATAAAAATATATAACATTATTGGTCTTTAATTTGGAAATATAGCATTATATCTAAAAGTTGGTTATGGAAAACTGGGATTTCTCACCAGTCTCTTCGTCATGTTCTAAAATGGTTTAAAAGCCTTGATGAGATTATGTTGGTACAGCCCACCTCATGTTTATTTATATATATATATTTGGCAGTTTCATTCTATCTCTACAGTCAATAGGAGAGTAAGGGGTGTTTGTCGTTGAATTTTAACACACATTTTATTAAAAAATAAAAATATTATTTTATAATATTTTTAAATAAAAAATATTCTAAAAATAACCACTCTCTCTGAAGTTAAATGTTATAACTATTTGTAAATATTTCAGATGGCTTTGTGTTGGATTGTTAGTACGTTTCAAAAAAAGGGTCTCTTAAATTAATTTATAATATCTAAGAAATAAGTAATTTTTTTTAAAAAAAACTTAAAATCTTTTTTACCATTATTAACATTTTTATTTTCTTTCTTATTTTAGCGGTTCATTGAAATTTCTTGGAGTAATTTATTTAAAGAGAATTATGATTAATTTTTTAATCAATGTGAATATTCAAATCAACTTGCATATATATTAATTAATTAATTAAATTATATTTTATTTTATTTTATAAAAAAAATTAAACATTGACTTGGAGTCAACTGACAAAATGAAACCAAGGCTTGTGAAGGCATGAAATATTTTAATTTTTTTAAATATTTCCTGTTCATTACTGCTGTCTACATCTATCAGCCGTGGTGTCTTGGCAGTTGCAATATCACATCAAATGGCATAATTATTGGCCTTTTAATTCTTCGCTAGTGTTATCATTTGCATCAATCGACATCAATAATTAATAGTGACACCAAGAGCTTGACTATATATCCTCTTCGTTTTACATTTAAAAAAAAATGAAAAATTTTAAATTTTATTTATTTATTTATTTTAAATTAATTATTTTTTTTATGTTTTTTGATGTATTAATATTAAAAATATTTTTTAAAAAATAAAAAATATTATTCTAATATATTTCTAAATAAAAAATTAAAAAATAATAATTATCACCGCACATTATTGAGTCTCACCTGTATAGCTATCACGTTGCTTCTACTCTTCTCTTCATTGGTCTATTTTTCAAGCGTCCACTTGCATCATTTTGCATTTGTCTCAAATTGATTGGTAGTTATTTATTTATCATCTTTTAGTTTGTATTAATCTCTCAATTGATTATGTCTGATTTGAAAATTAATCTTAATCTCTCAAAAGTGTTATTCTTTATTATTATTCTTTCAAAGTTCCATGGAAACATCAAATAATTCTTCACCCAATCTTATCATTTATTTATGTAAAATAGAATGGGTTAAATTTAATGTTTATAATCATGTCAAATTGCAACAATAAAATTAGATTAATTTTTAACCATCAAGTAGAAATTTTAATTTGTATTCAGAATTTTATATAAAAAACTGATTATGTAATAGAAAAAATAACATTTATTTTGTATTTCTTATCAAATATAAGTAGTTTAATGTTTGAATTCACAATAATCCTAAGCTTTAATTTTTTCCTAAATTATTATATTCATGATAAAATGGTCATCAATAGTAAGATAATGATTTAAAATAAAACCTGACGTCGTGTGAGACCTGGTCCTCACTGTAGAAATATAGGCAAACACGCTCGATCTAAAACGTTGGTTATTGAAAATTGAGAATTCACCCTTTTTTGATGATGTTCTAAAATAGATTCATGGATTATATTCATGATAAAAGGGTCAGGATAATGATTTAGGATTAGACATGACGTGTGAGACCTAGTTCTAACTTTAGAAATATAGACTTTTTTTTATCATGTTCTAAAATAGAATCGTGATCTACCACACACATTCAATGAATCTTGATAAGATTGTGTTGTTCTATTACAACTCACGTTAACATCAAGGAAAATATTCATACCAGCTGGTTTACCAGGAAAGATGAATCCACAAGGCTTTTTCCAAGAAACTGCGGATGCTTCTCACCTGCAAATATCATGAAAGAGAAGAAGAATGAGGCATAAAAGAGGAGATTCAGACATTGACTTGGAGTCAACTGAGAAAATGAGCTAATTGCAATATCACATCAAATGTCATAATTCTCCACGAACAGTAGAGTCTTCTTTCTTCGGCATTTGCATCAATGGACATCAAGAACAGTGGCAGCAAGAGGTCCCTCAATTCAATGGTAACACGTTAGAGTGTCCCCTATCTACCTATCACGTTGCTTCCCTTCCACTCTTCCCTTCGCCTTTGTTTATTTCGTGGTACATTTTAGTGAAAATAACCGGGTTTCTATTTACGCCACTATTGATTTTTAAAATATTTATTATTTAAAAATATATTAAAATAATATTATTTTTATTTTTTTAAGTTTTATTTTAACATAAAAAAATCTAAAAATACGAAAAAATCAATTTAAAACAAAAAACTATTTTCAAAAACACTATAAAAATATCATTTACTTTTAAAAAAATTACTTTTAAAATTTTTCTGTTTTTATTTGTAATTATGAAAGTTGGTCAACAGAAATATTTTTCGGTCAACATAAAACACTTTTTAGTAAAAAAAAAATTGGTTTGGTTTCCAGAAAAATATTTTTCCTTTTGGCTGTGTTTGTTTTCCGGAAAGTGGTTTCCGAGAAACCACTTTCCAAACTTTCCTGTGTTTGTTTGCCATTAGAAAAGTTGGTCAACGGAAAACACTTTCCAGTCAAAGAAAAATTTGGCTTGGTTTTCAGGAAAGTGTTTTCCTGAAAAATTTGGACGGAAAACACTTTCCGGTTAGAAATGTCATTATTTGCTGATTATATCAAATTTGATCCTCAAACTTTTGATTGCTATATATAATTTGTTTTGAATATTTATTTTTCAATTCCATCTCTTAAAATTTAATTTTTATATTAATTTTGGTCCTTATTTTTATAATTGCTATTTGCGTTTTTCTTATCATTTTTTTATTGAAATTTTTTATCTGTCAAATTTGGTCCTCATTTTTTTGATTGTTACTTATTTTATTTGAAATAATTTATGAAATGTTAATTATTATTATTTTAATTTATTCACCTTTTATTTTTTTTAATTTTTTAGATTTGATCTCTATTATTTTGATTATTATTTATTTTATTTGAGATAATTTATGAAATTATATTTTTTTTCAATTTCATTCTCATTCAACTTTTTAATTTGTAAGATTTGTTCCTCATTATTGTAATAAACTTGAGAAAAATAAAACATTAATAAGTTATTTTTCAGCTCATTTTCCATGACATAACCAAACACTGGAAAGTGTTTTCCAACTTATTTTTCATTACACTACCAAACATCGGAAAATACTTTCCCGGAATTCACTTTTCCTGGAATTCACTTTCCAAAAGAAAACTACTTTCCAGCAAACAAACGGGGCCTTAGTGAAAATAACCGGGTTTCTATTTACGCCACTATTGATTTTTAAAATATTTATTATTTAAAAATATATTAAAATAATATTATTTTTATTTTTTAAAATTTTATTTTAACATCAAAAAAATCTAAATACACAAAAAAAAATCAATTTAAAATAAAAAAAATAAAAAATTTATTTTCAAAAACACTTTTAAAAAGTAAAAATAAACAAGCACCAAATATAAAAATAGATAAAAACTAATCACCTAGGTGAGGTAAATAAAAATCCTAATTAATATTCAGAGTTTTATATAAAAAGTTCATCATATAATAGAAAAAACAACATTCATTCTATTTTTTCCCCTTAACTATTATATTCATGGTAAAAGGATCATCAAATTTATGACAATAATTTGGGATTTAGCTTGACCGGTCATACCTAGTTATCACTTTAAAAATATGAGCATAAAAGTTAGTTATAGAAAATTGGGAATTCACCGTTTCTTGATCATGTTCTAAAATAGATTAATAATAAAAAGAGAATTTATACTAACAACTATATTCTCTCTATAAAATTTAAATTATTAAAAAAACCTATTTCTTTTTATATAATAAAAAAAAATTCAAAGAGCACTCCACTCATGAGATCAAATATCTTTCAATTTTTTATTTTAGTTTTTAATTAGTATTAACAATTCTTTTTATTATTTATTAATTCATATATTTTCAATTTATTTTATTAAAGGTACACATCAACTTTTTAATTTTCAATTAATTTTTTTCATGATATCAAAAAATATGTTCACGATACAAATCATATCCGCAACATAGAGTAATTGGCTAATAACTTCAAATATTTGATCCTATTCTAAAGATATAATTAATAATTCTATATAAAATAAAAAAGGTTATTTTCTATTTTGTAAATGACCAAACATTTTCAAAATAATTTTAAGATGTAAGAAAAAAAACACTTTTATATTTTCTAGTTACACTATATCACATTTTTACTATATTCAAAAATTAACATTTAAGCACCCTTTTGTTATTTGACTTTAAAGCTGAAAGAAAACAAGTTATAAGTGGAAAAAAAAATTACATGCATTAATCGTCTCGTGTGGTTAGTTTTTGAAATAGATCGAAATGTTCCAATTAGTGTGATGAACATTCACATCTTACAGCTTTAACAATTGAATTTGAATGCTAATTTGTTGATTGAGTTCCTTAGCTACAAGAAAGATGGATTTCCATTAGTTTAATTCTTCAATCATATGTAAAGTGAATTTAATTAGCAATGTGAAGTGTCCCCGAACATGATTACGGTAAATGGATACTCTTATAGTACACATCTTAAGAAAAGACAAGAGCAAGATCTACTGCATGCTTCATTTGTTCATAAGAAACAAAGGAAATACGAACTCTGGCTGTTGAGCTTTTGTCCTGGATACTCTACGGGAAAATAAAATTCAAATCTAAAATTTCAACTCCTTAGATTTGATCATGATTACTAAAAATATTGGAAATCTGGAATTATCAAGCGTACATCAAACCATTTGAATCTTGACCCGGACCTTGGCAGAGCTTCCGGAGGCACCAGTCCCACTATGAACTTTGATGTTTCTTTGTTTCTAGCTCCATAGACAATTGAGCACCATGCAAGTCCTAGAAGCACATAACGAAAATATTACTTGCGGAGATTTTCTTACCTTCATCCAACGAAATTCAGTTTGTCAATCGCCTACATGTCTGCAAATTCCATACATCTGCAACAGAGATTTCCAAATTGCCCATGAAAGGGTTCAGATTTATTGATCAATCATGAAATAAAACGTAAACACTTAACAAAATACACAAAGTCAATACCATTTTAGACACAAGGCTGAAATCGTCTGAACCTGGCTGGCACAGGTAGATTGTCCACAAGAAAGTAATAGCAATTATTGATGCTCTCCCCAATAAAGTAAAACCATGCTCGTCGCCAACGTGGGTTTATGTACAGAACTGAACCTATTGTCAACAGGACCATGATGTATGCCACTGAAAATGTCACAATGAAAGCCTCCATATCAATAACGCCATTTTCTTCTTTTTTATGAGTCTGAGACCTTGGCAGCGGTGATGGCGGTAATGCTCTAGTACAATTTCTGGCGAGTGGTGGTCCACAAAGCAACGGATTTCCCTCATAGCAAGACTTGTTGAATGTTGAGAATTGTGCAACCATCTCTGGCGTTTTGCCTGATAAGTTATTGTGGGCTACACTGAAAGCAGATAGGAAGTATAAGTCGAGAAGCTGACGAGGAATTTCCCCGTTCAAGTTGTTGTAGGAAAGATCCAGGCTTTCAATTTCCTTTAAGTTTGAAAATGTAGGTGGTATTGGACCTGTTAAACTATTATGGGATAGATTCAACACCTGGATGTTGCTGAGGTTTCCAAGCTCAACAGGAATCTCTCCTGTCAAATTGTTGCAGGAGAGATCGATACCGGAGATGTACTTGAGGATGATTCCCTTGAATGAATAGGATATGCTCTTTGTTGTAAACTCTACAGATTTATTCATAGAAGGGTCTTCCACGGCGGGAACAGGAAATACTATCTGTGGTCCCCTGTTCTCACGACCTAGAGAATTGCCTGAAGGATTTAAAGATGTTTCCCTTTCCCTCTGCCACTTGCTGGTAGGTTGTAGGCATGGAAGAATATGACCGAACAGATGATTATGAGAAAGATCAATCAAGCTTAATTTCTCTAGTTTGCAGAGTTGGCTTGGGATTTTACCTTCTAGATTATTATAACCTAAAAGAAGAAAGCTCAACTCTAACAAAGAACCAATTGACTCGGGAATGCCACCTCCAAAATAATTATGGCTCAGATCTAATCTATTCAGCGACAGGCAGCCATCGAGTGCACCAATCAGTGATCCTTCTAGTTTATTTTTAGATAAATAAACTTCTGTCATCGTCCTTGAAGAACAAAAGCTGGACGGTAGACTTCCATAAAGATTGTTCTCTGAAAGGTCTAAATATTGAAGAGAAGACATATACCCTATCCATCTCGGTATCTTACCAGATAAATTGTTGAGACTGACATCCAATGCTTCCAATCTAGAACCATTAGACAAGCTATTTGGAAGAATCCCTGTTAACTGATTCCCACTTAATATCAGGTCGGTCAAGTATGCTAAGTTGAAACTTCTCCAGAAAAACTGGCCTTTCAAATGATTATTTGAAAGCACGAGACCACGTAATGATAAACAGCCTTCAACCAACTGCTCGGGTATGTTGCCTGACAAGCCATTATTGGACAAATCCAAGACTCCCAATGAGCTCATATTGCTTATCGAAGAGGGAATGCTACCACTGAAATAATTTCTAGACAGGTTTAAAAACTCTAACCACGGGAAATATGCCCCAATTTTAGTGGGAATTTGATTTTGGATGTGATTTCTTGAGATATCTAAACGTGACAAATTCACATGGGAATCATTTGGTAATTGCAAAGATCCTGAAAGAGAACTGTTGACCAAATAAAGCGCTTCAAGTTTTGTGTTATTCTGTAACAACCAGCTTGGAAATTCTCCTATTATTTTGATGTGTGAGAGATCAACAAATTGAAGGTCATGCTGATAGTAAAGGAATTTCGGAAATGTCCCACCGAATCCATGACATGCCAAAGAAAGCCTCTGTAACTGGAACCTTGGAATCAAATTGTGTACCAGCTCTGTTGACTCGTATATCTCATTATGGTCACCATTCAAATTCTTGAGGTTTGAAAGGTTAAAAAATGGGCCAAGTGAGATTGGTATTTGGAAGTGATTGTCTGACAGTTTTAGATCTCGAATGGATGTGAGACTTCCAATGCGGCTCAAGGATATATTCCCAGAAAAGTTGTTGAAAGAGATATCTAAAACTTGAAGGTTGTTTAAATTTGTGAGACAAGAAGGCAGACCATTGAGATCGTTGTAGCTGATATCAAGCTCCTGGAGTTGTTTTAACTCACAAAGGCCTGAAAAGTATCCATGTTAAAATAAATTCAGCATACAATTTAATGCAGACTACAAGATTCTACAACACGCTTATAGAATCAATTTGTAAGTAGTAAGAAGTTAACCAAAACTAGTTTATTAGTACAAAATTATAGGGCGTATTGTTTTGGAATTGAAGCCTATAAGGATCAATTCAGAATGGATGTGTGAAGGCGAGCAACATAGGATGAATGGAGGCTCTTTTTATATTCAACATATAGTAGAAACTAGATTGGTGTCCTGCTCTAACTTGCGGGTTGAACAAACTTTTTATAAGGTAAATAATAAAAGATTCTTAGGCAAGGAAAGCGTATAAAATAAAGATAAATTTGAGAGTCAGTTCACTGACTTTATAATAAGCTCAGTTAATTTAATAGCAACAAATAAATATAACAAAACAAAATTGGCCTGAGTTAACATGGGTTAACCCATGAAATTTGCGACCCGACATATGACATCTGGGTAACCCCATGAACAGAAGGATGGAATAAAAAAATCAATTGTAAAAAAAGACCCAAGTCAACTCGAGTTAACTTTTTAAACTCGTTACCAGATCCTCATACCAGAATTAATTATTTCATAAAGGCAAACCTAAAAAATCATGAAGCCAAATTTTCGATCAACAAAATCCCGATCAATAAAATGCAAATGGATGAAATTTAAAAGGAAAATTTTAATAAAAAAACGATCTAAAAACAAAACAAATATCAATTAAAAGAATAAGGATCAAATTTTTTATGACGTAAAAAAAAGGGATTCTTGGATGATGATAACATTTTTAAAGAAGCAAGAGAAATTTGAGAGTCAGGTCATTGACTTTATTGGATTTAATAAGCTCTATTGATTTAATAATATGATAAGAAAAAATAAGCAACAACAGCAGATAAATCAAACGAAACAAAATTGTATTGGGTCAACTGATGTTAACTTGAAACTTGTGACTTGACACATAAGATCAGGATAATCTCATGCATAAAAGGATGAAATTGAAAAAATTAATTGTAAAAAAAGACCTGAATCAACCTGGGTTAACCTTCCAAACTCGTGACTCGAGTCCTAAGGCAAGAATAATCTCCTAGAAGGCAAACTTGAAAAAATCATGAAGTCAAACTCTCGATCAACAAAATGTTGAAAGATAAAATTGAAAAAAAAATTTCATAAAAAAAGATCTAAAACAAAACAAATATCAATTAAAAGAATAAGGACCGAACTTGACATAATGTTAAGTGATGCAATTAAAAAATAAATTCAATTACAAAAGTAATTAAAAAAATAGCAATCAAAAGAATTATGACTAAATCTGACAGATAAAAAAATCAGAGGATAAAATTAAACAAAAATTCAATTCTATGAATTATTTAAAATAAAACAAATGATCAAATCTGAAAAATAAAATTGAAGGGCTGTTTTGAAACTTTGAAGGGTCAGATGCAGAATCAAGAAGGAGAAAAAAAAAATTAGGTTGTCAAGGTCAAATTGAAAAATTGTTGGTCACACGCACCGTCTAAGAATGTGTAAGTTTTAAATTTAAAGGAGAGCTTTCACATGAGGATTGGAGGACATTATTACGCTTTAATGTTTTGGGGTTTTATTATCACCATATGGATAGGTAGATTTATATAGACCGGAGGAGAATGAGAAAATCTATTTAAATTGAGCTAAGCAGACTCGTCTTCAATTACAGATAATAGGAGAAAGGCTTACTATTATACAATAGCTTAAATTAAAAAAAAAAAAAAACGCTTTTGTAGATACTATTTTTCATTGATATCCAAAAATAAATATAGAATCCTTATTCTTATATTCATCTAAAAATAATCCATGTCCATGTTATTTTAATGACAGACTATTAAAGATATCCTAATTCCATGTATTAAATGTTCTTTTCTTATATATCTTTTTTAGTTCTTCTAATATTCCATGTATAAATTATTAAGAATATTCTACGAAAAAATAGTAATTATTGTAAGGGACTTTTATTATTTTCATGTATAACATCTGTTTTGATTATTTAGTACCAATTAGGTAGGTGATTTCAAGACTATATTCTAAAATTACAAACAAAAAATTAAATAAAATCATCTTATCACTAAACACTTGTAAAGAGAAATATATATGTATGTATGTATGTAACTAACCTTTCATGTCTATTGATCCTTTCAATTGGTTGTTATCAAGATTTAGATGTTTGAGAGATGAAAGCCCTTCCAGGAATGATAGGGTGCTGTCATTAATTTTGTTGAAGCTCAATTCAAGAATCTCCAATTTGTTAAGCCTCAGTGATCTTTCAAAACCTGCATGATATATATAGTATTATGGCATGGGTGAGGTTAATTTAAAATCTAGAATAAGCAAAGAGTTGGGTGAAGAATTTTCAGGTTTTACCCTTTATGACAATGCCAAAAGTTAAAAGTGAAAAAAAAAAAAAAAAAGAAATGGAAAGAGGCACTTTAATTAATTGGTACCTGTTGAGGTCGCAAAATTTTGGATTTCATTTCCTCCTAGTCGTAGCTCCACCAACATGCTCAATGAATCAAATTCTGAGTAGCAAGAAATTAAGCAAACAATACTAATTAGTTAACATAAAACTTTTAAGCCTGTTATTTTCAGATTGAAGGTTATGGGGATCGGTTCATAACTTCATATTATAACATACCAAAGAATAGAATATGTGTGTGTCATTTCGAGTCGAATCTCTTGATTCTTTCAATAAGTTGTTATCAAGATTTTGATGTTTCTGATGTGATATGTTTGTGTGAGCCTTACCTTTCATATTTATTGATCCTTTCAACTGGTTGTTATTAAGATATAGATGTTTGAGAGATGAAAGCCCTTCAAGAAATGATAAGGTGCTATCGTTGATTTTATTTGAGCTTAAGTCAAGAGTCTCCAATTTGTTAAGCCTTGATGGTCCTCCAGAGCCTGCATGATATTTATAGCAAACAATTAGTGATTAATTTCAAAAATAAATTGCATTCAATTTCTAAATATTCAGTTTTATCTTCAATTTCAATATATATATATTTGAAGCAGTATAAGGTTAGGTCGTGCGGTATAGAAACATGCAATCAAATGTAGGAGGATTTAAGTAGGTGATACCTGTCGAGGTCACAAGATTTTGGATCTCATTTCGGCTCAGGTCTAGCTCCTGTAGCTTGCTCAATGAATCAAATTCTGAGTAGCAATAAATTAAGGAAACTTTTAGGCCCGTTGTTAGTATCGATTCATAACTTTATGTGAGTGTGTTTCTCACCTTTGATATCTATTGATCCTTTCAATTGGTTACTCTCAAGATATAGATGTTTAAGAGAAGAAAGGCCTTTGAAGGATGATAGAATGCTATTGTTGAAGTTATTGAGTCCTAAATAGAGAGACTCCAATTTGGTAAGTCTTGATAGTCTTTCGAAACCTGCATGCAAGATTTCTAGTAATTAGTTGTTATGGTTTAAACCTAAAAGATTATTTGATTAATTAGAATATGTATGTATGTATGTATGTATGTATATGAATTTCCGTGCTAAAATTACGAAAAATGCAATCTTTAATTAAGAGGCAAACCTTCATTCGGAACACAGCCAGCTATATCATTATTACTCAAGCCAAGAATATTGAGTTCTTGGAAGGGAAGAAACATAGTTGCATTTAGGTACCAATCTCCCATTGAAGCATTTCGGTCCCAAACTCCCTTTGAAGGATCTATGAACCAACCTCTTGCGTTGTAAAGAAAGATTACGATAACTCGTCCTGTAATGGAATCGCAGGTAACTCCTGCCCAATTACAACAGAGAGCATCCTCTCCCCAGGAGAGTAGCGGGGATCCAAATCCCATATGATTTGGATCAACCATGGAAGTCTTGATTTGCAGAAGAGCAATCCTTTCTTCCTCTAAACACCCTTCTAATGGAAGCATGGCATTAATCATCATCATCACCACAACTGCTAGAGAGAACCTGTTTAACCCCATTTCCTCCTCTGTTTCTGCTTGAATTTATTGTATCGAATACATTTTAGGAGCCAAGGGCTCTTTATAGGACACCGCCCTCTACGTTGCCATTTGCGGTTCATTACACGGCGGTCCCATCTTTGAAAAAAAAAAAAAACACTGCTTCTTATCTTGTCTATCAGCCGTGATTTCTGGGTGATTGAATTGCAATTTCACATTCAAATGGAATAATTTTCCACATACAAAAAAGTCTTCTTCCTTCGGCAATTAATTCTTCGACGAAATTCGCAACTGTTAGCATTGCATCCGCATACATCGTGAAAGCAATGGGTTAATTAATTTAATGGTAACAAATACTCCCATTTTTATTAAACTTGTGATTTAGTTAATTGGATAGATTTTAAATTAAATTGAATAAAAGTTAATCTCACTCAACTTAGCATGTTTATTTAAAATTTAAAATTACGAGTTGATTCATAAAATTATATAATTTTATGAGTTAATACATGTTAAACATGTAAAATCATTTTAAAAACTTAAAAATCATTAAAATTATACTACAATTCAATTCGGGTAAAATTACAATTTTAAAATCAGTTTTACAATTTCAACTAAAGTATATATACTGCACCAATTTTTCACCTCCAGCCCTCAGCGTCAGCATTGGCCACCCATGCAACATTTACCCTAGGCTCTTAATTTCTTTCTCTCAATCGTTTAACAATCAACCATCACCAAAAGCCCTCTCTTTTTGTTTTTATCGTTGACTGCGTCCTCTTCCCTAGCCATCATAAGTTCCAGACAGTACCATCCTCTCCGCCAGCAATTGTAAGTTATTCTGTATTTCTTTTTTTTCTTTTTTCTTTTTTTGTGCACTGGCTAAGGATCACTTTACAATTACTGTTCTTTTTTTATTTTCTTTTCAATTTATGAATTTCCTTCAAGTAATATACAAGTATTTGTTTTTTTTCTCTGGATTGAAAAGGGTCAGTAGCCCTAGACATGGAGTCCTTGGTTTTTTGGGATCAAAAAATGACGGTGAAAAATGAATGCCTAAAAAGGGTGAAGACGGTGCTATACATTGGCCACTGCATAATATCTTCTTCATTCCCCCTCGATTCAATTCTTGTTCCTCGCAGACAATTCAAGCTCTAGACCAAAGTTACTATAATTCTTATTCCTTGCAATTTTATGAGCCAGACATAACCACATTACACACCATACCAGTTGATTTTTTTATTTTAAATTTATTAATTATTAGTTAATGATAATCTATAGTCATGAAAAATTATATTGTATTTTTAAATTTTATTTAAAAAATGTACTTTAGTACTTGAATTATATTTGAGTTTTTATTTAAACCTTATATTTCAACATACTTGAAATATATATAGACAAAATTTTACTTATCATTTTACTATTTGTTTTACAATCCAAGTTTATATTATATTTTTCATATAGTGTACATAACTACATTAGAAGAAAATCATAATATAATATAACATTTGAAAATTTGGTCATCATCACAATTTAATTCAATTTATAATAATTTAAATCAAAAACTACAAAACTACTACAAGTTTATCATTTTATTATTAAAATCACTTTCAAAAACAATTTTAACGAATCACCTTAAAACTGCTTTTTATTCGATTATAGTTTTAACCATACATTTTATCCATCCAGCCACAACTAAATGATTTTCCTGAATCAATTTTTTTCAAACCATAATTCAAAAGATTAGCACAGTATGAAACACACCCTAAATTTCTGCCCGAGGTCCAGGAACCCAAATTCTACGAAATTTTTAGTAAACCTAGAGGCCACTGTTTGATACCAGCAATGTTTCCAAAAACAGAAAATATACTGTTACTGCTATCCTTGATTGAATCAAGTGGCCTACCAATCGCCAAGAGAGTGAGATACAAAAGCACGAACACGATGAAATGTTTTAAGGCATTCGCTGCCTATCTTTTAAGTCGGAAGGAAAATAAAAATTGTTGACCAAATGCCATCGGGCAAAATTCTCTTTCAAAACTTTTCTAGCCTCTCAAATACAAGGGCTATAAACATTTGGATGTCTAACCTGTCACGTGAAGTTTCTTCATGAGAGACATTTGAGTCTTGAAAATGTCAAATAGCCAGTGTGACCCCTGGCATCAGCACATGGCCTGGCCTTGATTGTAGGAGAACTTGAGCTGTCCTGCACAATGCTTCCTTCACTTGACCGTTGTCTCCTCTTGTACGGAGGAGACCCAACAGAAACACCTTCATCGCCCTGGCAACTATCCATTTTCCCTTCGTGAACTTCAAATGTCCGAAGGAGAACCTCAAATGTCCTTATATCTATATGCCAACACATACACATTAGTGTACCGAAATAGATGCTGGATGAGCTTATAATAAACTGCTTGACCAGAACAAATACACAGAAAAACTTTTATCATGCAAACACTGCAAAGAGAGGGCGGAGAAATATCCTATATAGACTACAGAAATTTTAACAAATAAAATGTGCTTTTCTAAAGAATTGATGAACCCATGACAGTATGAGAAATCAAATAAAGAACGGTTCCATCTTATTGGATGCTAGACTCTCTTTTAATAGGTACAAAGCCAAAGAGGTTTAGACAACAATACTATAGATTTACCTCTAAAGTTTGATTTTAGAGCTTCACATGTGCGTTGTACTTGCTCAATGCAAGGTGAAAAAGAGCACAAAGTCCCATCTTGTTTCAACATTTTCCCAGCTGACAGAATGGCCAGCCATGGTTGGGGTAGGTCCAGAAATACGGAATCAGCCAACCCAGAATACTCATCTGGAAATCCCTCGCCTTGGATATCTCTTGCTCCCACTGTAACTAAACTGCCTACTCCTGTGCTTTGAAAATCTTCCCTAAACAAATTAAAAAAATAAAAGCAAAGCTTTAATCTTATTACAATGATATCAAGTACAAAACAAACACAATGTTATTGCTGCCTCATTCTATATTTAAAGTTTGAATTGTTCACATGTTTGAACAAGTAATAAAAACAACCTAACATGAGATGAGTTGAGACTTACTTGAGAGATGTAAGATGGAAAAAAAGGTAAGAGGCGTGTTTACCTGGCAGAGGCAGCCCTTTGTTGATGGAAATCAAAAGTATATACGTGTCCTGTAGGAGCTACAGCCCTAGCAAGAGAAGTGGTTAAAGATCCACTGCCAGTTCCAGACTCGAGCACCAAAGAACCAGGAACAATTTCCAAGTAGGTAATGAGAAAAGAAATATCAGCAATATACAGAATCTGAGTCCTGTGGCTTAAAACCAGAGTCCATAATTCAGGAGTTGGAGCTAATAAGTAAACAAAACCTCCTTTATTACTTAAAACCTTGGACCCAAAAGGCTTTCCAATCCAATCCGAATGTTTAAAAACACCAAAACGGTTTTGAAGCACTGATGTCTCACATACTTTCACTGCTTTCATCACATCTCTCTTCTCGTACACAATAACTAAATCTCCATCTTTAATTGATCTACAAAAGGATAACTTTTTTTCCCCATCACTACACAACATTTTCAATTTTTCAATAGCTCCAATTAAGCACCCCTGCCAAAAAAAAATTAAAAAAAAAAAACTCATTAAAAAAAAATACCCTGAACCATAACTAAATCTCACTAACCAAACCATGCATTATTTAATCATTACTTACCTGTTAGTTAAAATATAATGCTAATCACTATATGTAAAGCAGCTACAATCGAGAGACAAATACAGATCAGCGTGTTTTGTTTACACGAAGATAAGGGTTTCACTTTGTCTCTTCTCCTCTCAATGACTCAATTCTTTTCCATCAATTCTAAGACATGTGTTTTATAGAATAAACATGATCCTTAGGCTTTTTATACTGGGTTCTGTAGCAGATGTTGTCCTGTTTATATCCTATCAAGAGATCGAGTTTTTTTTCTAAAGGTAGGTAATTTTAAAAAAAACTTCGATGGGGTATTCACACAACCTTTGGTGTACAGGCATTCTTATCATGAACTCTATAGGTGTAGTATTTAACTATAAATTTATAGAAAATACAAAACCTGTATACATTAATAATAAGGCATAAAACTCCTATAGCCATTTTCATTCTCCTTTGCAGCTTTGCTGTGAGCTCTACTATTAGATTCAACTTCATTTAGTGTTACAGCTTGATTTTTCTTTCCTTCTAGTACGAAATTGTGACATGTCTTATATCACTGAAAACAAATAACCTGTAGTTCTATCTATTTCTCTCACTTTTCTCGACAAAATACTTCCTCTCAAACTCTAGTTTGGGACACTCAGCTAAAAAAATTCGACAACAACCTTTTTATTGTTTTTCCTTCATTTTCTTTTATACTGTTGATATTTTTCTCTATCTTTTTGTTTATTTCTTGTAGTTAGGACATGATTTTTTCGGATATGATTCTAGATTTAAATGGGAGTTTTATATCTCTAGATCTAGGAGATTGGATCCTCTGAACAAATGTTTGGAGATTGTATCTGTTATTTAGATAGAATTGAACGTATTAGATGGTTAAAATCTACTACCATAGTGCCTGATGGTGTGGTCCGTTCCCCATTGATTATAGTCCTTGCTCTCTAGAATCCACATTCCTTATACATCACTTTCTGGTTTGCTTAAACCTAGCTGATTGGTTTTTACAAGCTGTCAATTTTGAGAATCCATTGCCTTTGATTATTTAAGAACTAAAATATACATTTACGTCATAAATGACTAAACTAGCTGGGAAAACTAGAATACATCATGGTGTTGTCAATAAATCTTGCTTTAGGGAATTGATTTCATACATGGCTGAAATAGTTGAAGTTTGAGCTCTAAATTTCCGTCCAGATCTAAACATTATTGGGCTATATCCTATTTTAAAATTACCTCCTCAAAAGGCATTAGGTGACTGAAAAAAGAGTTTGTAAAACCATTGTCCATGCCAATTAGGAAGCGAATGGAGTGGCAGATTCTTTAGGGAATCAAAAGGTGTCTAGATTAGAGGTTCTAGTGGTTTGGCTTAGATGGTCTTTGATAAAGCATTAATTTTTTTGCTCAAGAAACTAAGATTCCTAGCGAGCTGCTGTCCTGGGCTCAGAAGATTGATCTTTTGCTGCGCTATTTTGGATATCCTATCTATTGCACTAGCGTCTCACCCTCTTATGATGTTGCTAACGTTGGATTGAATTGCTACTATGCTATCCACTTACTTATGGTATTGGTTTGTTGTTTTTTAAGCTATCAAGCTCTATTTAAGCTTATGGTGATCTTTTCTGGGCATGAAAAGGTCTTGTTTCATGCTTTCCTTGGCTTCCTTTTCCAAATCTTTTATATCTTCTTCTTTTCAAGTGGCTTATTCTGCCTCTTTTAGCTATGAATGCGAATCCATTTAGGTTTATCAAAAAGACATAAAGGCATTAAATGACAGGAGCTTACCTGTCAGATCAGCTGCGCCTTCTTCTTCTCCACCTTTGCCCACTTTGGTTGAGGAGATCGGCTCGAGGGAACGTTGCTGGCGCAGTGGCTGTCGGGGTCGTTTACGGTATGGAAAAGAGGATGAATGGAGGGGTGGCGATGGAATGGTTGTTCGGATTAGGTTTTTACGAAAAATTAAAAGAGAAGGAGAAGGAGATGAAGATAGGGGGGGGGGGATGGCGAGCTAGGGGCGTGGGTTGCTGGTTCGGTTCGGCGGTCGTTGTGGTGGTTAGTTCAGTGGTTGTTGTGGCTGGCTGAGGTGGAGACGAGGGAGGGCTGAAACCATGTTTATTTATGGGTCGGTGTAGGAGTGAGAGTTTCCGTTTTCCGGCGAGGTGCTGTTGATGGGGATTGGAGTTCAACCAGCGGTGGTGGGAAGGGAGGCTGGTCAGCTAGGGTAAGGAAAAGGGAAGGATGAAAGGAAAGACCGAAAACAGAAGAGAAGAAGGAAAGAAAAGGGTAAAAAATTGAAGGGAAAAGAGGAAAATTGGGTGTTTTTTTAGGGCTTTGTCAAGAATGAAAAATAATTTTTTTATACGGGAAAAATAAGAATGAATAGAAATTATAATTATTTATTATAAAATAAAAAATATAACATAAGATAATTATCTTAATATTTTATATTTCTGATAATTAAATTATAAAATATAAATTTTATTTAAATTAAATTAAAAATTATGATAAAAAAAATTGTACATGTTAATTCAAAAAAGTCTCTTACATTATATTTATATTTAAAAAATAAATTTATGAAAAATATTTAAAAAAAATTTAAAATTTTCATTGTTAAAAAATACTGTACATAAAAAATACAATATTATTCATCATTTAGTTTTTTTATTTGAAAAAAGATTAAAACATTATAAAGAAAAACGGTAAGGAATTTTAAAAATATGTTTTCTAAACTCAGCATAATATTTTAAAATTTTCAAAACTAGTTATTTTAATTTTTCTTAATTTAAAAATATTGCATTTTAACATTAAAAATGTGTTTTCTGTTTTTTTAATTAAAAGATAACCATTTCTGCTTTTTCCTATATCTTATGTATACTTTTGCAACTTCTTTTATTTTTGTGTGTGTGTTTTTAAGAATTAAGGTTCCACAGACTTAGCATATATATATATATATATATTGAGAACTTTACGCAACAATTTACTCTAAAAAAATATTTTGATCGACACCCTTTTTTTATAACCAATAAAATAGTTGGTATATCAAAACACAACCTATTCTATTATAAAAGGAGATTTATTAAAATTTATTTTTTTAAAAAAAATAATATAATAATATCAAAAATAAATTTTAAAAAATAAAAAATATAATATTTTAATACATTTTTAAATAAAAAAATACTTTAAAAATAACTATAACCACCCTCTCAATTCCCAAATACTACCCTTGAATTTATGAAAATACTAAACCATACCAAACTAGAAAGATAGAACCATGACCGGAGCAAAAACAAACGCCCCCCCAATTGAAGATCAAAAGATAGAACCATTTTCACCATAAGCCTAAGAGGAAAGAACATAGACATGCTTAACCAAGCCTACCCCTGAAACTTGGCTGCCCAATGACTAAAAGCTAAGAGTAGCCCAAGCATCTGTAGGCCTACACTGACCCAATAATACAACAGCTACATTCAACGCAGTGCTCTTTTGTTCTTTTTGACAGAAAGCAATGCAAGCCTTCTTGTCAAGGACTGCTGGATTGTGTATTTTTCTTTCCCTTGCTAGAAACTGCTTGGGTTTTATCGATGGAAAAGTCTACTTTTTCAAAGAATAAGAGTTTTTTGAAAAAGAGTTTTTGAAGAAAGGGGTTGCTAGTTAAGGCTGATTTTGCGAGAGGGTTATCACACACTCTGTTAGTCTGTTTATAGACCCTCTGCGTATCCTTCTCCAGAAGCAACGATACAGCACTTGATCCGGGCAGAAAAGGACTGGATAGCTTCTTCTTAACGCCTTAAACTGAAGGAGGGCTATAATCAAAGAGGCTAAAATTTCCCATCATTTCTGGTGTTGGCCCAGAAACATGGGCTAGAGCTTCATAGTTCTTATTAACATGGTGCACTCTGCTACCCATGCTAGATATCGAGCTCGCCGAAAGGAGTTAGAGATTGGTGATCTCCCAAGGCCCGTGCTTTCTGAGCCTTCCACCAAGAGTCCAAGGCCATTTCGACACTAAGTCCTAAACGTTGTTTTTACTTCTTGACGGCCTCCAGAAAATCTTGATTAGTGTCATTAAAGTCGGTTTGATTTTACGGTTGATTGATTGATATGCGAGATGGTAAATCCAGAACTTTGCTTAGTTAGGTTAAAAATAATAATAACAAAAAAAAAAAAGAGTTTACATGGTTAAATTCAAACAAATTAATGAATAAATTAAATTTAGTTAAAATTTGATTTAATTTTAAAAAAAATTAAAAAGAATTTTAAACTCGGTTTAATTAACCCACCAACTCGCTTATGATTCAGCCTTAAACTATCATATGTTATCGTATGTTATTTTAGGTTAAATAATTTGATTTTGATTCATGTAATTTTCTTTTTTGGATTAGAATTATAATTTAAAAGTATATTGAAAAAACATCATTTGAACTTCTTTTATATATATATATCAAAATCATTAAAATAGAAATTACATTTTTAACTATATTATCAAACATATACTAAAAACCTTTTCCAACAATTTTTTAGACAATCAATCAATACTGTCAGTACACCCAAATGGGTGCGTCTAGCTTTTGTTTATTACTTCACTAGAAGAAATACGTTCAAGGTCTCATGTCTCCACAGAGAACTGGAATTATAAGGACACGGCGAATAAAAATTCATCAGAATGACAGTATAAATTGCTAAGCAGTATGCCTGAGAAATGAAATACGTCAACCATTATCAATAAACCGGCACCTATTTCCGACCATGCTAACCTATATGTCACCGAAGTGCAAATAACGGCGATGGTGGCTACGACTAGCTTGCCAAACCCTCTACAATTTGATGAATTCTTATCTGTAGCCTGATACAGCCACCGGCAGTTTGGATTTGATGACTGGGCCTTCCTTTTTTTTTCATTATCATTATTATTGGAGGTGGCGTTGAGATTTCTCCGTCCTTTTTCTCCCTTGAATGATTTTGACGCCAATTGATGTTAGAATAAGCATGAACCAATCTTCTTCTGGAAAAAGACAAATGCAGAGATCAATCCTCACTGAAAGAAAAGTCAGCTGCGTAAAGTTGCATTAGCCTTGGTGGAAGTGTGTCACACTACCACTTTAGTTCCATATCATTTATTGGTGATTTTGTGGGTTGATTTAAAAAAGATCTAGGCTTGATTTTTCATTAAATCAGAGAAGATATTTATATGATATAATCTAATTAGCTCCATCAAATCAAATTTAAAATCGATCAAGTGAGAATCAAGAATTCTCAAAAAAAAGATATCATTGTTTTAATAAAATGATTAACCTACAATTCGATAAACTTCTAATTAACCCAAAAATCTAATGTTTCATGTTGATTTTAGAATCAGCTTCCTAGCCGTTCTACAATTATATTTTTATAAGATATGTTTGAAATTATAATAATAGTTATTTTTTAAAATGTTTTTAATTTGAAAATATTTAAAAATGATATTTTTTTTATTTTTAAAAATTTATTTTTAATATCAACACATCAAAATATCTGAAACATAAAAAAATATATAAAATTTTAATTTAAAAAAAAATTAAAATAAAAAAACAAATAGTTTTATATGTCATGTCATATTAAACAAAAATAAATAAATTAAAAAACTGTGTACGTACATGGACTTTGGAACATTAGTTGCATTTTGCTAGAAGCAGCCCTAATGCACAAAAAAAAAGGGTGTAAGCACACGAATGTAGAATCGACATCTATCCTTATCCTTATCGACATCATCAATACAACACCTCCGAGGCTGGTACATGCACATGTGCTGTGAACAGCCATGGAGGAAGATGACAACATCCTAACAAGGGCCTACTCTCTATCATGGAAGCTCTAATGAACTACACTCTAAAATTCTCCTAGGGTAACCCATTTTCCACCATGGGCAGTACATTTTGTCTGTCGTCCAAACAGACACCAGTTCCTGAGTCAGCAGCTACTCAGATATCTGACTCATCCCTTTTCTTTTCCTTTCATCTTCGGATTCTCAGTTTGATGGGAAAGTGCACAAGATTTCAAAGGATTGGATTTCTGTTCTTGCAAGGATTAGTAAATATAATCTCGGTGAGAATCTTACATGTAAGATGGACCTACAGCTCCCAGCCACGCATTTTCATTACAAACTTTTTCTAGAATTGATATGAAATATTAAAAAAAAACATATTTTTTTCTCCGTGACAAACGCAGGAATCTAGAAGATAATGTTCAAGAGGATTGGTGTGACTTTAAATTAGATTGCTAGAGGCTCTCCATGCTGTGTATTAATTTTATGAGAAAATGGAGGCAATGGTCCCTAGTGCTGGCGTGACCCCTCACAGCTATAACCCATTCAAGACGTGTCTTTTCAATCATGTGGGCTGCTTTTGGTCTCCCCATTTTGAGTGTTTTTGTATGGGAGGAGGCCCAGTGTGGGTGCCACCAGCAAATGGAACAGATAAAGGGTTAAATCTTACCTCTTCGTCTGGACATTTTGAATCCAATTGTATGAGCAGGTGGTTTCCTCCTTTTCAAATTATATATTCTCTCTCAAATCTGAGCACCTAACCATGGCTTTTTCTCTTGCTCAACAATTTGGAATATTAAATTGTTTGCTGGAATTGTAGTTTATGACAGATTCAATAAAAAAATTCTTTAAATTTCTTACAACCTCTCATATAGATGCAACTGAGCAAGGATTTAGGTAAGGGTATATTTCTTGGATTATAGTTTGGAGATCATTAACCACCTTGAGGGTTATCCAAGAACGTGGTAATAATTGTTTTTCAAATTATATTTTATTAAAAAAATATATTAAAATTTTATAAAATATAATTTCAACCGCGTTTTCTCTAATCATGTTAAAAAAACAGTTTTTAAACACATGCTAAACCCAGAGACAAGTAGATTTACATTTTAATTTTGGTTTTAAATAAAGCTCTGACATTGTCAACCATGTTACATTTTCTTTCAGTAGGCATCACTCATCATCATCATCCATCTCCTTATCCCCCACAACCCTTCTTCTTTAATCTGTCTAAATGATATTTTTCTCTCCCTGATTACGATTACAAGATAAAACCTCATCTGCAAGCAAGAAGACTTTTTTTTATAGTATGAGATGACATCAAACTACTTGTCATACATGGACGATACACGTAATTTTTACAATATTTTCTCTGATTTCTCAATCCATAGCTAATGATTTATACAGAGTGGGATTTCATTTCTTTGTTTGTTTGACCTCTTCTAGTACAACTGTACAAGTCTTGTGACAACGACAATCATCCAAAAATTCAGTAGCTGCCATTGCCTTCCTCCTTCCCTCGGCACCCACCCCCACCTATCTTTTTCAAAACCTTATCTTCCCAGGAGCTGTTTTCGAGGCAGTCCTCCGTATGGTCTGCACTGTAGATTGATGGGCATGAGAGGTATCATTCAAAGCTTTTTTTTTATCTTTCGAAGTTTTGTTTGAGTAGAGACAGACCAGTTATAGAAAATCTTTTCACCCAGAAAGTCGAAGCGGTTTGTGTGTATCTCGGAGGCGACAATGGGGTTCATAGTAACGAGTCCCACTATAATACCAGAGCAAAATAACCGGGTAATCTAAAATTGATTTAAAACTAATTAAAAAAACCGGTTTGAGAGATCAAACCAATAAAAACAGGTTAGAAAACTTTAAAAAAGTCGATCTGGTTCGGTTTTTGCATATAGACACCGAAAAAAAAATCATTATGACAACTAAATTACAATTTTATCCTTTGAAAAAAAAATTAAAAAACTTTGATTTTGAGGATAATTTGATCTTTTCTAATGATAAACCTGGATTATCAAGGATTATTTTCATTTTTCCAACTTTTTTTGAACATTAAAACAACAAATTTACCCCTCATTAAAAAACAATTGTTGATAAGGTGTATTTCTGTTTTTTTGTTTTTTTACAAAATAAAAATAATAATTTTTATGCCCTTAGAATAGTACAAAATTAAGGCATGTATTTAGGGTGATTTCATCTTTTCATATGAATTTTTTTATTAATTCTGATAGTTTAAACTTTTTGCTCTTAATAATTAATTTTGTCCTTTGAAAAAAAAAATATAGAGAGCCTTGATCTTGATTTTGAGGAGGATTTGGTATTTTCAAAAGATCAACCAGCCATTAATGAAGGGTTATTTTCATCTTTCCAACTTTTTTTGAATTAAAACAACTTATTTACCACCATATTAAAAAAAAAAAAAACTATTGGCCAAGTGTATTTTTGTCTTTATGTTATTTTACAAAACAGAAAAATAACTTTTATGCCCTTTTGAATAGTAAAAAATTAAGGCATGTGTTGAGGAGAGATTTCATCTTTTCACATTGTTTTTTTTATTATTATTAATTTCATAATCATTAAAGATAATTTGAATGTTTTGACCTTAATAATGAATTTTTAAATCAATACACTGCAAGAATATGGGCCTCGCGTGTTAGCATATGGGAAATACATGTGTCTTTTTAGCATAGGGGAAATAATATGTTTTACATTTAACTTTTAATTTTTTTAATTTTACTTTTAGTTATTGTTAACGATTTTATTTATTTATTTACATAAATAATTATCAATTTTATTTAATTGAATGTGTTTATAAGTATTTAAACACACAAAAAAACCACGTTTTTAAATACTAATTTACTAAATAATTTATGGGGTGAAACTTTTACTTATTGGATGTCATATTGAATGTCATATTCATAGTAGAGTATCTTCTAAAAAAATTAAATATTTCTCTCTAAGAAGCATGAAATAGTAGAAAATCAAATTTGAAATATTTTAAAATGTGGGAGTGTGTAGCTTTTTATAAAGTTTTTTATATATATATAAAAAAAAGAATCCAAGGGTCTTAATAGTGTTTTTGTTGGTTATGCACAAATTTTAAAGGTTTATAGGCTTTTGGATTTAGAAACTAATGTAATTGTTGAATATATATGTATTGAATTTATCAAAAATAAATTCATAAGTGATTCAAATGTACAGAAACCAGATCTAAGAGTAATGATTCCTAACTCAAGTGAAAAACATAAAAACTTATAAATAATAGGTTTAAGTGAACCTAAAAAATATCAAATAGTTAGAATGAAAAAACACATAGATTAAAATTAATTTATATTAATTCTATTGTATTTTTAGTTAAGGTGATAGAAATACAATATTAAAAATGACACCCGTAATTAAATGTTAAAGATAATCCATAGACCTTCCATGAAGCTATGTTTTTTTTTAGGGATGTAGCATTTTGAGTCTAGACTTATGTTTAGCTTATTATTTTTATGTATTTTTTTAATTATTTTTATGTGTCGATAACATAATAAAAAGTATTTTAATTAAAAAATATTTTTCAAAAATATAATGCATATTGTCACCAGGACCAGAATTCACCTAACAGCTGTTTAATATAGAATTGTTATTAATGTATTCCCACAAAAAAAGAAATGTTCTTCAACGTATTTTTCGTTTTTCTGTGATTTTAATTTGCACGAATTCTTCTGCAATTTTCATTTTTCTTTTTAATCTTACGTTAGCAGATTATTTACATGAAATATACTGTCATTTTTTCTCCGTTTTTCCCCTCCATTTTCAAGCTTGCATTTCCTTTTTCTCCATTTCAGTTTTCTTCTCAGCCCTTTTCTTATTTCTCAGCGCGTAATTATATGGTACTTTAGCCAAACGCAATTGTTCACAATAATTCCATTTCCTCAAAAGACTTAATTTCCAAGCAAGAATTTCTTCTAATATTCATTGAGAAAAAATCTCAATATCTTTTTTTTCATAAATTAATGAATCTGCATTTTATGATATAATTATTTAATTTAAATTTCTCCTATCAAGTGACCAAATAATATCACGTCATTTCCATTATTAATTGAATATATTAATCACCCACTTCAATTTTATTATTATTATTATCATTAATAATGTTCTCCAATCCAAGCAGAGCAAAGGTTTGTCCTTGTCCAGTATAATTTCTCAAACTTTTAATTTCCAGCTCAAATATAAACACTTCAATTTCCCGGCAAGTGAAAATGCACACCTGCAAATAAAAAAAATAAAAAAAGAAGCAGCAAAGTTAACCAATAAAAAACACCCTTACCTCGACAAGAAAAATAAACCACATAAACGAATACGGTGAACGGATGGATCATGGGCGTAAACAACACGCGCACAGCACAAAAACCCCTACACGGAGTTCACAGAAAACGTGAGTCCAAACGGAAAAATCCACTCACAGCTGGGAAATTGACATGGTTTGATGAAATCCACAAATTCTGATTAACGGATTACTTAGTTTAGTTAATTTTCAAGTTAGATTAGAGTTGGTTATTTGTTAATTTTTGTTGGTTAGAATTTTGAAGTCCTTAAAAATGACTTGATTTTGCAACTGAATAATATAGCTTTGATAACTATACACACTCAAAAGCCATGTGTTATGTATCTATATATTCAAAAAGTCCTGTCGTCGAATTGTGTTACGTCACCGGATTCCGATAAAAAAACTTTCCGTCCCGATTTCCACGCGCCACCACTGCAATCTGAGTCCAGTCCTCGTCGGGTGAGCAAGCAAATAAAAACTTGAAGTGACCAACATACCCTTAAGACTCAGCTTTTGACATGACGGAAAGCCGGCTCGGTCGGGACTGGAATGCTGTACGCCGGCGTTGTTGGTGAGAAGACGGCCGGATCAAAGAGGCCAAGGCTCTTCTCACCAAATCACCTTCCACGCCGCCGATTCTCACTAGCGAATTGGTCATGGCAGATCTTCTCGCATTCAGCCGATTGTTGTTTGAAGAGTAATTACTTGATGAGGTAGAACTGCCAAACCCCGTGCCTTTATGGAGGCTGCACCGGAAAGAGCCTGGATGTGTAGACGGCGAACACATGCAAGTCCGTTTAGGAGTGCTCTGTTTTCTCACTACCTGATGGTTGTGGCTCCGAGAAGGATTGACGGTGGAGATTGAGCGGTTAGGAGAGACGGCATTTAAGCGGACGGATGAAGAAGGCGACGGTGTGGAGTGCCCGTACATGTTAACCCGTGTAGGCGATGAGGATCTGGTGAAGAAAGTTGATGAGCGAGACATGAAACTTGAACTTGAGTAAGCGAAGGGGCTGGAGGAGGCGGAAGCTGACGGAGATCTGGAGAAGTGCTGGTGGAATCTACCGGATGGAGAGAGAGAGCGAATAACCGGACCGCTCGAGGTTCTTCTAGAAGATCCAGTGGCCATGGCCGCCATTTTGATGGTGGTTGTTCTGTTCTTAGGGGTTGCAGTAAAGAGAGATGAGGAGAAGATTGTAGGGAAATAAAGAAAACTGTTTTTCTATCGAGTTTGGCAAACCTAACTTCACTCTAGCGATGTATTTATAGGGAAGGAAGGGGAGGAAGGGGGTGTTCGATATTTCGCGATATTTCGAGGGGTTTAGGATATTTTAATTTGGACTTTCCTCTAGACTCCTTACACATTTGATTATTTACATATAGAGAAGAATGTTTTAGATTTCTTCTGTTTTAGTATTTTAGGTCATTAAATATTAACATGGTTATGGACAATTAATTTTTAATGTTCATGTCGAGAAAAAATAATTTGGCCTTCTCTAACGCAAAATTAATTTAAAAAATCATATAAAATTTTATACAAATATATATTGGTTGTTATTTTATCACATGAGATTGATTTTTTTTAAAATCATTTTAAAAAATTCATATAAAATTAATTTAGATTGTTGTTTTATTCATTTTATACAAACAATTGATCTCTTTTATTTTATCATGGTATTTATTAATTCTTTCCAATGCATTGAAGGAAAAAAAACATTCAATCTCCATGTATTAGTTTAGAACATTGAATTTATTACTATATAATAAAGAAAATCTCTCCAGTATATTGATTCCTCCTTGTCATACCAATATTCAATAACGGAATTAACAGGATTTTTTCCCTTTATATAGGACTTCCACGGAAATTGAATTGGATTAATTCCCTGAATTAGATTATTCATTCCAAATCTTGTGAACAAAAACAAAGAGTAGAACAAAATGGCAACATGCAAGCACAAACCATGATAATAAAAAATGTATACAAACTATTTAGATGGTGCCCTAGTGGTAAGAGTTTAGGATCAAGAGATTTGCTTTCTCTGTGGTCTCAGGCTTTGAGCCCTGTGGTTGCTCATATAATGGCTACTGCAGGCTTACATGGTTATTAATTTCAAGACCCATGAGATTAGTCGAAGTACATGCAAGCTGGCCCGGACACCCTTACTAAAAAAAAAAAGTATACATAAAAGTAGAAAACATCATCAGTGATTAGTTTTAAGAAAAGGGAAAGTATGGGGGCATGACTGCAAAAACAACTTGGTACGACTGGTAAGAGGTGCAGTGTTGAAAGCGAAGCCAGACCTAACCAAGACCTATGGTTGGGCTAGTTACCAAGTTAGGACACAAACAATCCAACTGATCAAATGGTTTTCAAAGCAGAAACCGAACCAAATCTATGGGCTCTTTTCTCTCTCTCCGTCTCTGAGGTAAAAAAAAAAAACGATAAAAAAGAATAGAAAGCAATGAATTTTGATCCGTTTCACTGACAGTTCTTGGAAAGGCTTTGTCTCCTACTGTGATACTCTCACACGCGCTTTACATTCCACCTTACACTCGCGTCTATCCGCTTGTATTCTTGTTTCACTTGTATCGTGGAGATAAACAGTAAACAGTAAACAGTAAATAGTAAATACGAGTACTTATTCCACTTGGATTGGGGAGATAAACAGAAAGATGAGGCAGCAAGAATGATTTAGCCGTCAGTTTATGATTATTTTTTAAAATAATTTTTATTTAGAAATATATTAAAATAATATTTTTTATTTAAATTTTTTTTTATATTAAAAAATATTAATGTGAAGTAAAGAAAAAAATAAAAAAATTTCAATTTTTTTTAAAAACACTTTTAAAATAAAAAATAAACAGGCCTTAATATATACACTTACTATTATAAATATTTTTTTTTCTTATATTACTATTGTTATTTTAATAGTGAAGCAATTCGTATTGTCGGGCTTATTCTCGTGTATAATAGCTTGATGTTAGTTAGTTTTTATGATTGAATAAATTATTTTTTTACATAATTTAGTATAGTTTGATTATATTATATCTAAAAGTCTTATTTAATTAAAAAATTAATTATTATGATTTTAAATTATTTAATTATTACGTAAAAAGAGGGACTTTTAATATTATATAATTAAAAATATAGGCAATTCCATGGGCATCGTTAGCAGCCTGTTGTTTCATGGTAACAAATCCATGGGCATTGTTGGACAATGTAGGCGTGTGTGTCTCTAGAAGAAGCTCTGCACATGCTACTTTATGATCTTAACTAAAGGAGGCAATAATTTTATTTATTGTTCTTAGCTAACACAATAAATACATTTAAATGTTGAAGTTGTGCCATTATAATAATGTTATACGTGGTTATGTTTTAGGGTATTTTTTTATTTACAAATTACAATTATTTTTTTCTACAATGAAAAACCATTGAGGCCTTTTTTATTTCAAATAAACTTATTAAACACGCGGCATTAATTTTAATTTTGGGTGTTTAAAAGTGTAGCAATAATTAATTTTTAAAATGATTTGGGCTCGGAAATATATTAAAATAATAATTTTTATTTTTAAAAAAATTATTTTTGATACCACTATATTAAAACAATATAAAATATATAAAAAATTTAATTTTTCATGAAATAGCTATTTAAAACTACACCTTCACGAGATAACCATGGACACATTTATAATCTTTGACGTATATGATCGAAATTTGTAACTTGGAGCTGCGCCCACAGTCTAAGTTCTTAGCCGGTAAAGGTTACCGTTAAACTAGCCCCTTTTTTCTAGTGGGAGGAGTTCATATACATATACCTGGAATTAAAATTAAGCATATGGTTATATAATAATAACAATAATAATAATAACAATAATAATAATAACAGCAATAATGATGATGATGGTTTCTTGAAGAACAAAAAACATGGGGTCATGGAATAAGCCCATAATTAACATCATGAAATGATGTTTAGCTAATCTCCACTAAGCACAGGATGAAAATTACAGCTAGCAAATGATAATAAGGCTTAATGCTTCAAATTTCTCCAACCAAATATAATTATGGTTGAGATTATGGTGAAGATTTGTATCTATCTGGAAAGAACTTCTCACCTGCTAGCTTGGATGTGGGTTAAATTTACCCTTTCTCAATGATTAAATTCTTGAGCCAACTACAACACATTCCCAATTCATGTGCTTTTTTCTTTCTCCATTTCAATGGGAGGACTGTTGGTATTTACCGTATTTTACTCCATGCTGCAGTTGTTTATATAAATAGTTAAGTGTTTTTTTTATATTTTTTTAATTTCATCATCAATATATTTTTTACTAATTAACCAAACTAGAATAAAAAAAGAAAATAAAATAAAAATTATTTGCCACACCATAAGATTATACTCCAACCCTATCAGTTCTTAAATAAACAACGCATACAAAATTTCTCGATTTTTTTTTAATTTGAATTATAAGTAACAATATGGCAACCCCATTGACACTAATAAATTAAAACTCAATAATGTCATCTTTGAGAATTAATTTTATATCAAAAAATTGTACTTTCAAGCGATACAATTTCCTAAACAAGTACCGTACATTTTGGGAAACTCTTCTTCTCTCTTTCCTTCGTCCCTGTCTCTCTGACGAAAGTGCTTCTTCTTTTTTGCTTTGTTTCTTTTTTATTTAGTAATTCTAGATCTATACTAGTTTGTATATTTTTTTAGAAATTTACTTTAATTATTGAAAAAATATTTTATAATTATTAAATTAAATTAATAAAAAAAATCAAAACAATATATTTATATTTTATGAAATTGAAAGCTAAAAAAATAATAAATAAAATAAAACCATGTTCAAAATATATTTAAAGATTTTAATAATAAAACAACGAATTTCAATATATTTTTATTTGTATTTTTATTTTCACATTTTCATGGCATGGGTGGCTTTCTTGACTAGAGTCGTGTCAACAAACTGAACTCTCTTATTTTAGTGACACTGGGTTTTGGAGATCATTTATTTTAATGTAGTCAATTAATTAATTAAATTCATAAAAAGGCACAACGTGTCAGGGACACTGGGTTTTGGAAATCAAACCCAAACCACTAGGCCATATGCATTGTTTTCTGGCGGCCGCTGATGGTTTGTTCACTATTATTGGACTTTGACCAATCCATTCTTAGACTATGCTAGCTATAAAAAAATTAATTTGGAATTATTCAGCGGGTTAAAATTCATAATCTAGTTATATTTTTTTAATACAATATCATTTTAATTTAATTTTTTTTTATCTATCCGATCATATCCGATTTCTAATTTTTTATATCAATTGTGTGGTCACTGACCCACTAAGGAGGCTTTTCTTGTTATCTTTGCTTGCTCAGCAGAATCAACAGATAAATGCAGTATAATATCATAATAGAAATGGAGGAAGTGCTCATCACTTTATGTCATGCTTCTTTTTCGTTTTCTGAACTCTTGTGTGTGCCCTAGTAAAAAGATGTCTCGACTTCATGCAGCATGACTCATTGCTAGCTATCTTCCATTTCATATATTGTGCGTAGCATCATTAGATAATATTATATAATGAAAAAAAAGGATTGTATCGATTCACGATCTTTTAAATCAAAAATACGTAATTATAGTTACTAATATGATCATCATTATTCAGAGCTCGTGAAATTAGTTGAGATACGCACAAACTGGTATGAATACTCACGTTAATAAAAAAAAAAAAAGATACGTCCTTGTATTTTATTTTGTTATTAACCAAAAAAATGAATTGTTTTATAACTATATATCTAGTTAATATATTATTAATTTTGAATTTTGAAATATTTTATGATTGATGATCGTTTTCTCAACAATACCCATCTTTCTTACCACTTTACTCGAATTCATCATTGAGTAAAGCATTTTGTATAATTTAAAAGCAACTTTGAAGAGCTTAACCCTTAAGATTTCAGTAAAAAGAGCGAGAAATCACCATTTTATAATATATATTTATATATAGCGAGGGATCTACCAAGAAGATCTTTATTGGTGGCAATTTGGCTGGACCATTTGGTTGCATATATACGTCGCTTTTGTTAGATTAAATTGCTATAAAGATCTCATCAACTATATATTTAAAAAAGTGATGGGAAATCTTATCTCTTGGATTCATCAAGTGCTCCATCACAACTTGTAAAGTGCCTCAAAAGAATAATATTGAGGGAATCGAAAGGAAAACGAACTTCATGGAGAAGCATACTTTTAACCTAATTAATTAAAACTCATCTTCATCCTCCAGATGCATACCATCCAGAAGATTTGAAGGGATTTGGTCACGTTTAAAGAAGCATAAAAATAATTCTTATATGAAAAGAGCTCGTAAAAAGGGTGTAAGAAGTTTACTAGCTAGTAATTAAGGCTGTATGTGATTCGAAAACAGAAATATTTTTTCAATTGATAAAAATAAAATAAAATTGAAGAATTGCATGCACCATGTGGGTCTTGACCAGCGTCAATATAGAACCATCTTTCATCATGGGTGGACCAGCAAGACCAGTCGTAAAGCAACTCCCCTCAGCAGCCACCCACACTGAACTGCCCTTTTCCTTTCCTCAATATATATTAATTATTAGTTTGATTTCTTCCAATATATATATATATATGTGCCAAATTAGACCACTGGAGCCATTGAAGACTTAATTAACGAGGGGAATCCATGCATATAAAAACTAGAAATAGGGTCAAACATATGCGCCTGTTTCCTCTGGTATAGATATTTCTCCTTCTTTCCCTTTCAATTCAGCTTGTTTGACAAGATACAACCGTCCATGAGTGAATGCAAGATACTTTGCAAAAACGCGTCGAGAATATCCCTTCTCTAATCATGCCACTTGTTACTGAAGTTTTGGACATGATCAAGATAATTTGATTTAGCTTCATATTATGTTACGAAATTAATAATATTGGTTTGTTCTGTTTTCACTTCTTTAACAAGTTCTTCCTTAATTCTTCTATCATTTTGAACATTTTTTTAGGTTTTTTTTTTATTAACATGGATATTCGAACTAATTTGCATATAACTCGATTAATCTCACGAATCCTAAAATTAACAACCATGTAAGTCTCTATAGGCTCTGAGATTGTCTTGATCATCATAGTGGCCTTAATCATCGCATATAGGTGCCGATGATCCAATTATCATAATTATAAAAAAATCAATTAAGTTTGAGTATATTTCTTTTTACTCAAGACAAACCTTTTTTTTTTATTATAGAGTAAATAAGTAATTAAAGATGATTTTTTAACAACTTGAAGGAGCTAGTAGTTCTTTAACTTTTATGCAGATGGCAAATATATTGTCTAGAAATGGAATAGTTTAACCTCCACGCAAATGGCACGCAACCATCCCACTTGTGCTAGCTGTGGTCCTTGGCAGGAAACTTAAAAAATCTGCTCGCAAGCATCAGCAACTGGTTTTGAAAACTACAGCATCTGCATTCATAAGAAGAAGAGTGATATTCTTCCACATGGTGTGGAAGCCCATGATTTTTGGAGGTTTTTACTGCCTTATATATTTTTTTATTTTCAATATTAGTATGTTAAATCAATTTAAAATAAAGTAAATAATTTTTATATTTTTTAAAATAAATTTTAAAATATATAAAAAAACGAATTCTTTAAAGAAGATAAGGATTTTAAAAATATTTTTGAAAAAAAATAATTTTTTTTTACTTCAAATTAATTTTTATATATTTTTAAATTATTTTAGCTTGTTGATATTAAAAATAAATTTTAAAAAATAAAAATAATAATTTTAATATATATTAAATTTTTTTAAAAAAACTAACATTATTTCATTATCAAACGTCTCTTAATATCTAGCTTGTCACTCGATGCTTCCTCTCTAACATTT
This sequence comes from Populus trichocarpa, assembly GCF_000002775.5. Classification (NCBI taxonomy): domain Eukaryota; kingdom Viridiplantae; phylum Streptophyta; class Magnoliopsida; order Malpighiales; family Salicaceae; genus Populus; species Populus trichocarpa. The sequence goes on along the minus strand of NC_037302.2, from coordinate 13,227,903 downwards.
CAATGGTCAAACTTTAAATCAATCTGACTTTTTGACCCTGAATATTTATTGTGGAAGAGAACTAGTCCTTGGTACTCTTTTTGAGCCATGTGTAGGGCCTTATTTAATGTGGCTGCTACACTTTTTATAAAATATAACCATAGTTTGGGACAGCGTACAGTTTTTAAGGAAGCCATTGTTTTGATTTCGGCAGCCAATCCCGCCCTGACATGGAAAATACAGCAAATGGGAATGAAGACTTTTTCAACCATGTAAACATATGAAATCAAAAGAGAAAAAATAAAAATTCCAGAAAATGATGTTTCAATATAAAAAACACTTTTTCGTATGTGCAATAAATTTCAATATCTTTTTCATAAATGTATAATAAATCACTATAATATAGTAGAATTGGTCCATATAAATTGTATATTCAAGGTTATATTTTTTTATACTATATATTTATATAATAAAAAGGATTTCATTTGGATCTCTCGTTATAACCTTATAACTCACTATTTTTTTTTCTTAAAATGAAATTTGCCCCCTTTTGAAACCTCTAATTCCAAGTAACTTCTTGCCTTTCCAAATTAGTGACTAGTGCAGGGCTATTTTCTTAAGCATTTTAAATCAATGGTAGCCCTTAGACAGCACATTAGTGACTGCAGGTTTCTTAAGCATTTTAAATCAATGGTAGCCCTTAGACAGCACATTTTTAGCTGTCAAAGGATCAAGTGCGAGTGTGGGACATTAGGGTTCTGTAGCACAACGGAGTATCATGAAAAAGTCTCACTTAAAATGGAACTTAGTACCACACCTTTTCCTACCAAAAAACAATCAATCAAATGTGATGAGATAGTTGAAAATCCTTAAAAAAAAATTATGATTTTCTTAATATTGTTATAGGTTAGAAGGCACAGGAGGTTGGGCTTACATGGTTGTAACATCTACAAAAATAAGGTGTTTTTTTTTATAAAAAAAAGCTGGTGACTTTTGGTACCGATGAGAGTTTTGTGAGATTATGTATGTATTTATCTAACTGCAGAGAATATTTAGATTTGAATAAGAAAAAGAAAATCAAGCCTTCGACTTCATCTAAAAAAGAATATGAATTCATGAAAGCATGTTCATGCAAAGCGTGTTCATGCAAGGATATGATGATCACCGTGCTTACTATCTACAGTTTTGGACTATTTGGAGATAAAAAAAAGATCAAAATGACAACATATCACTATAAAAAAATATCTTATAAGTTCTGGGTTTTGAGATTCTATATGACTATCGATGATAACATCATCAATCTCTAGAAGATATGTATGGCTATCCTCATTTAATGAATGCATGCATGTTTTGCCATCATAGTTGAAGGCGAGCAAGCCAGGTTTGATAAGAGATAATGTATTCAAGTGTAAGAACGTCATTCAGGATTCGGTTTATTAATTTATAGAATTTCAAATAACCAAGTACAATTTGATAGTGGATACTTAATTTGGCCTTGATGGTCCATCATCATCTACAAGGGACTAAATTGATGATACTCGTTTTTGAAGAGGACTCCATGTGATACGCCCAAGCTCTAATGAAAAATCAAAGATTTACAAGCTCTATTTCAAGCTTAATTAATTTCAAGTATGGAGATATGTATCGTATGTAGATAAATTTGGCATATTTCCCTTTTAATTAATCTCTCTTTCACTTCTGTTTCTATAATCTTCAATATTTACTCTATCTGAATTAGATGGTTGGAAATGGTTTATTGAATTTCCCGGTGAATGTTGTTCATCAGAACCCCAGTGAATCGATACCAATTCCAATGTATTAGGGTTAGAATTGCAAGTGTAAGAGGTCGGTCAATTCCTGCAGGTATTTTGGCAAGTTGAATCTTCCAACTGTGATATATACAATCTTAATGAGGACAAGGATTGCTATTAATTAACTCAATTGTCATGCTGTTAACTCTATCTTCATTACACTTATAAAAGTCTCATTATGTATTAATTGATTAATTAATAATATTAGAATATATATGTGAGTTGATGTTTGATTAATATTTCAAGATATATAAAAAAGATGGATTGTATATCCCATGTATTTTTTATTAATAACTGAAAAGACATTTATTTTATTTTATGTTTTTTTCTTTGTTTTTCCAATCAAAAACATTTTTATCCTTTCTTTATTAATTTATCTTAGAACGCTAACCAAACTCTACTGTACACCCAAGAAATTAACGAACCCAAGATTCTACATATACTTAAATATTTCTAGGGGTATTTCGGAGTGTGTTAACGATTGTTTTTTAAAGTGTTTTTTTTCTTAAAAATACATTAAAATAATTTTTATTTTATTTTTTTTTTAAATATTTTTGATATCAGTATATCAAAATGATATAAAAATATCAAAAAATATTAATTTAAAACAAAAAAAAATTTAATTTTTTTAAAAATACTTATAAAAAAAATATATAAACAGACAGTCCTTAAAACTGCTTTCGTTTGATAAATGCGTGGACTTATGCGTATGTATTTTTATTAATTCTGGTACGAATCTTAGAGCTCCATATTTTTAATAAATTCCTGATGCATCAGACTCCCTGGCACTCAATTAATTAACCTTAAGTACATAAATCCGCATACATACATATATACATACATACCAGAACAACTGCAAAATCTCCTGATCTAATTAATCTAACAAAATTTACAAAAAAGCTACCAAATTTCTTGAATCTAACAAAACTAAGATCAAGAACAAGCAACCCTATCTCTACTGGCATTCATTAGGCAAAACCTGGTAAGCCTTGGCTGGAAATCCCTCCTCCTGTGAAGATCATGACTAGACGGCTTGATAATCTGTAACAAGATTGCCTTGAATGAATTTGCTTTGGCAATCAAAGCCAATCCCCCCTTGGTATTCGACCCAGCACGACCGATTCTTGATCTGGCAGGCACCCTAAGGGAATCCCGGTGCAGACCACACCTGAATGATCCGGGATGTGTGGTGGGTGAACACAGGCATGTCCTGGTTGCTTGCTGTGTATGTGACTTAGGACAAGGTCCACTTCTAGATGCCATGCATGTAATAATGTAATATAAGATAGTTTCTTTCGAATCTGTTAGGATCCTGTCTCCTGTGAGGTAAGCTAACCTATGGAAGGATTTATGGCCACTTTTATAGCCTCCTTTGGACTTAATGACCTTTGATTTGGTACTAATGACAACCTGGTTAAGTGTTACTTAGTGTAATAACGTAAGATGTTGTTGGGTATTGTAGAAAGAGAAGATATATCTTAGTGTTACTAATCAACCCCTTAATCCATTGGATAATACATTACATTTGGATGAGTCCGTCAGTTTTTCCAAACAATTACTCCACGGCAACTCACAGGAAATTCCTGATTAGAACGTAATAGATATTAATAGCATGTTTATATTGTATTTTAAAAGTATTTTTTAAAAAAGAATTTTTTTTATTTTTATTTTTTGTGTTTTTAGATTATTTTAACGTGTGAATATTAAAAATAATTTAATTTTTAATATTTTTTAATATTTTAAAATCATTTTAATTTGTTTATGTTAAAAATAAATTTTTAAAAATAATAATAAAAATATTATTTTAATATATTTCAGAACAAAAATATTTAAAAAAAAACAGCACATCACTTAAATCTAGAACTTTTAATTCTAATTGTCAAATAATTATAGTTTATATTTTTATACTAAATTATAGATAATATCAAACTAAAATCTCTTAAAAAATTATTAATTTAACGTTTTTTTTTTAAAGTTACTTTCAAAACAGTATATATATATATATATATATATATATATATATATATATATATATATATATATATATATATATATATATAAAAGTGTGTTGCGCTGTGTAATTCAAAATCCAAGCGAAATTCTTATTGAACAAATAAAAAATAGGATTGTATTCCCAGCTCTTGATCCGTACTCTCCACACATATTAAAATTTTACAGATATGAATTACAAAATTAATTAAATAAAAAGATTAAATCCAAAAATAATGTGATAATCAAATTAGAAAAATAATATGATGATCTTTTTCCTTCAATGGATTATAAAATGAATGATCTAAGTTTGTGAATTTATTTTTGTCCTTATTCTTTTCATCTTTCACAACAATTAATTATGATATAACTATATTATAATAATAATGCTTTATCTTTTATTTTAAATATAGATTCCAACATATAACTGGTAAATTTCTTTAAATGCACAAAAAATAATAAAATTTAAATATGAAAATAAGCGGTGAAGAATTGAGGTTAAAAATTTCTTTCATTCTACTATTTTTATAAGGATGTGTTTGTTTTGAGTTGCAATCTACTTTACAAAGTATTTTTTTTCTGAATAAATATTAAATTAATGCTATTTTAGGAGTTTTTGAATAATCGTAATATATTTAGTGTAAGAAATAAAAAAGAAATCCTAAAAAATTATATTTTGATACTAAAACGCTTGGTTCACCTGACCGGATCCTATTCCATCCTAAGCTTTCCAAGCCATAAAAAAAAAAAAATTATTTTCAATTTAAAAATACACTACGTCACAATACCAAATAAATATTAAATATAATTGAAAAAAATCACTCTTCTTCTGGAGAGGGAACAAACTTCAAATTCAAGTCTCAGGCGCTGTTATTGTCGCTTCAAAAGCCAAAACAACCACTCCTCTTGTCCTTTTGATTGTTTTGCTGCAATTATGAAGGTTTAGGGTACAAGATTGGTCTTGCCGTCCAAACCATTGAATACGAATTAGACTTGTCTGGGAAGCAAGGAATCTCTAGCGAATTAAATTGCCCTGTCAACTGAGATTTCAATTTTGATACATGCTTTTTGCAATCAGTGCTATCCTGCATTTGGCGCCATAAAGATATGAAGCCTCAAGCCATAAGCCAGCTTTAGGCCTTCATACTTTTAAACCAGTTCACACGGAGCAGCAGCAGCAAATTTGGCCAGACAAGAATTGGTTTTAACTTTTAAACTTGACTATGCATGCTTTACGTCGGTCGTGTGGGTTCACACACAGAGCAAATCGATGTCGGCAATGTGCCACAGCAACAAGAGCGAGGCAATCCAGCCATGTCGATTAATCCCAGCAGGGACCTGCCTAGCCAGTTGCTACCACACCTACCGTCCTTATTTAGCAAGCAACACAGAATTCAGACACGTAACAAAGCGTCACGAAAAAACTTGTTCACGAGTCTCTATAATTTGTTATTTACGATGATGATGGGCATGGCTTAAGGACCCCACTTTTTTACTTTCACTCAAAGTCTTACAAGTGTGCTTGTGTGTGGGGGTGGTAGTACCAGCTAGGGGATAGATCAAAAGCTTTCATTGATGTTGATTCGTTAGTCCATAGGGCAATATAGTAGCGGTGTTAAGTTATGTCCTGATTTTTTCGATCTTAGCTTCTACTGATTTTTTGTCAAGGAAATGAATTCGAGCTGGGGATCATTGATTGAACGGCTTTGAGATATAGATAGAATGCACAGAGGTCAGTGATCCTTCCCATGGTGTCTTCTTCTTATCTTGTCAAGGAAATGAGTTCCAGTTGTGCAAGAAATGATGGCATGGTTTTCCTGTATCTTGCAGCTATTTAAAGACATGACCCCAAGACTTTCAATATTCCAGTTGTGCAAGAAATGATGGCTTGGGCCTCACGACTTGAAAAGGCTGAAGGACTTGCCAGCTCAGGCAAAAGTAACTTATCTTTACATCTGCTTGCTCGGTCTGTATTAAGTTAAAACAGGACACTACGCAAAAAAACAGTCTCCACAAGAGAGATTCCATTAGAACAAGCGAAAATAAAAAAGGCAGGAAACTACAAGTCATGAGAAAAGGATCTGTACTTAGTAACGCACTAACGATACTCCAGCCTAAGGATGCTTAGCATAATGCACAAGAATATCCGCATAGCAAGCGATCCAGGATATGGACTAGAAATAATTAGCAACCTTGTAACTAGATTAGGGCATCTTCACGATGCCTTGCCAGGGCCTTCCAATGAGGACATGAACTGCTTGGTATATACACGATGCCTTCTCTCTCTTGCGTAAATTACCCAGAAGATCAGTGACAGCATTACTGCCGCAGATACAATTACTAGCCCAATGTATATCCATTGTGAGTATCGCCGCAAATCAGGACAATAAGAATGGCTGATCTTGGTGAATGTTTCTCGCACAAAAGTGCAGTCTTCCAGGTTAACCAAGAACGGACCATAACGATTCAACCCATAACTTAGGTTTACTGCAGATTCCATCTGGTTGTACAAGCTGGGTGTAAGCCGACCGGGTGTAATACAAATCTCAGATGATGAAACCTGACAGATATAATTCTTCCACACCTGCTCGATACAGAAAACAAAAGCAGTAAGCCTTTCTGAATCATACTCTAAATACATTACAAATCAGGTAAAATTGGTAAGCAGAAGCTGACTAAGGAGGAGGTCGTGAACTGATTTTATAATCTTAATCAAAATTGAAAAGCACATAAATATACTGAAACAAGAAAATTGCCCCCAAAATCTCACTTTAAAAATCTGGCACCACAAGTTAAACAGAGAAGGCCAAGTAAGATTTTGGATTTTGCACGACTGGGAAATTTAAACATCGTCTAAAACGATGATGTTGACAAACATACATTCCGGGCAATGATTATAACTAGCAACTGAATCTAATATGGCATCTGCTAGTGAGATGGATTATTGGTAGCTTAATCTTCAGCAAATCCAGTATATAAAATAAAATGCCTTTCAGCCCTTCTATTTACACTTTTCATGTTCACATATATTACCTGGGTAGCATTGCTCAAGTCCACTTCACCAGCAGCACATTTACGATCTGTAAAATCAGAATTGAATGGGTTGCAAAGAACAGGCATCAGTGGGCCGGATTGATTGTAATATAGATCTCCAGCTTGGGGTGGAAAATTTCGGTTGGAGACATTGCTAACTACATAGTCAACAACATTGACAAGTTGATAGGTTGTCTCCTTGGTCTGCCTCAAGGTTTCTTGAGCAGTTGCGTTGTCCACACATGGGATTATATCATCCAATGCTGTTTTGGCAGTGGGGTTCTGAACCCACTCATCCATAGAAATACAAGTGTCGGCAACCACGCTAGCAGATAAACAAACAAACAAACAAACACATTTAGGGACGCACTCAGAAAAGAAGCACAGAAACACTGATTCTGACATAGAAGCCCTGTGGTACTATCATAAGAATAGTCATTTTCAAACATTTTCCAAGTCCAATACTTTAAAGTGCAAGAGATGAAAGTTTCCCATAACACAATGCAAATGTATCTCTTTACATGCATGTGTGCAAGAGTGTCAACGTGCTTAAGAAAAATGATAGTTTTGGTTTTAAAGACAGCTTCGAATCATAATGTTACCATTTAAAATAGTGATCTTATATGACACTAGCTTCAACCAACTACGTAGATCAATTAACAGGATACCGTGGTACTTTGGAGGCGTAAAGTTATTCAAGTGCCAAGAGGCAGCCTCATTAGACCTGATCTTAACAGAAATTACTTTTACAAACCTAAGGTGTGCTTGTTTCTTATGGAGTTGGAAATAAATTTCCTATCCGCGTACAGATTTTAAATTCACTAGAAAACAAAGCCTTCTGATTCCATAGCTTACAGGGCATTTTTTCCTTGTAAAAAGCCGGATTGAAAATTTCTTAATCATATGGTTTTCAGGAATATTTCTTGATCAGCCCAAATATTCAGAGAGATTGACCGACTACTATGTACAGATGAACTCCATACAATCATGAACTAAGAGGAAGAAGAGTGATTAGCCAATGTTCAGACAAGGAGCTGATAGCTCAAGATCTATTGGTTAAAACCTTAAATAACAGAATCTAGAGAAGTGCCCGGGATATAAGAAGTTAGCCTGTCACTTTGTAACCTATCGAAGCTGAATCCTTGTGCGTTTTCAAGATTTCATGCGAACTCAAAGTAGTTTTGCTTGGCCAATATTGAACAGCTTCTCCTGAAAATGGCCTACTTTGTGGTTTCTGTGCTTTTCAGCCTGAGAAATCCAATTATTGATTTTCCTAGAATATTGCGCACTGAATAGGTACATTCATCTTTTCCTAGAATTATTTGCAACAAATCTTTTGAGGAGGTGAGAATCAAATTCTCTCTTATGTTCTCACCAGCCACTTTCATTCAGTCTTCAGCCCTCTGCAAAAGATGCAGCCCAGGAGTTGTCAAAACAAAGTGAGAGAACTCTTGAAAGTTTTGTTGGCGCTTTTAATTATTGATATCTACTACTTATTCAAATCCTTTCTTCCTCTCTCTTTATATGAGTGGCTGTAGGTTATTTATCATCTTCCACTCCAAGTACCAATTTTAATGGAAACTTATTCTTGCGGAAAAATAATCCTAAAAGACCCATGTACATGTAGAAAAAGAAGAGTGCATCATTTTAGACATATTCTCAATCTGACTCTGCCAGGAAATGACATTATATGGAATCATTTTACCTATCTGTAAGCTCAACGAGTGACACGACAGAAAATGAGGTTCGACGATCCCAAGATCAAGATATAAAAGACCCATTTATTAACATCAGCAATGCTAAAACTTCTAGTCCACAACCAATGGGTTCATAATGCCTCAGAAACACATTTAAAAGACAACCATCAGAATTATAGCTAGAAAAGTGTGTTTGCTATGAATATCTACAATTAAGATCACGAAGCTCTAAACGCCAGAGTTATGCAACAACACAACTAAAACAGTGTTTGCGAGTGTGTATGGACATCAACAATTAAGACCATGAAAGCTCTATATGCCACAATGAAACAACACAACCACAAGTGTGTGCTTGCATGTGTATATGCATGCATCTATACACCAGAATGTGTGCACAAAGCATCCAAAACATAAATTTAATTCAACACACCTTTTTTTTAAAAAAAATAAACATCAAGCATAAAATCCTTTATGCATTTTATGACCCTATATCAGAAAAGTTAAAAATAAAAAAAGAACAGGAGGAAGAACTTACTTGTGAAGGAGAAGGAATACACCGCACAAAATAAATGTGCCCGTAACAAGAACCCAGCCAAGGATCACCAGACTACAGAATTTAAACAGTAAAATTGGCCAAATCATAACCATAACATGTACTTGTTTTCAAGTTCAAAATAGTTAACAGATAACGGCTCAAAAATCAGGTCACTCACAAGTAAACAAGGCACTGCATCCCAAAAATGGAGAATACTGCAACCAATGTCATCATATAAATAATATAAGCAAATAATTTAGCTATAATAAATCAAACAATTTATAAATTTGCACCTCTAATGCAAGAAAATAACACTTACAGAATCCAAGAAATGCCACAGCAAGCATTACAGCAGCAAGGATAATGAGGGCCAGTCTCCTGCAATGCACAACAAAAAAATAAGAGCAATTATGAAAAATTCCAAAACCAATCAAGCACCAGAAGAAGTTTTAAGAGCTTTTACTCACATGCTATCCAAAACATTTTGTATGCCTTCTGAATTATCCTGTGTAGTGCTGGAAAGAGTAGTACCAGAGGAGTTGATCTTTTTTTGAATGCTATCAATGTCATTTTGGACGCTGGGTGGCAGAAAAACTGACTCTACACCAGTATTCTTAGCCGCAGCAAGATAATCTGACACATGCCTGAGGTTTTTGGCAGTAACATTTGCTTGATTGACTACATACTCCAATGTGTGTGTTGTAATACTGTGAAACTTCCCTTGACCAGTATACAGAACAACACATCCAGCACTGTAATCGCAGAGGAACATTGAGGGTGTCATAAAATTATTAATCAAAACACATAGCCAAAGCGAGAAAGAGGGGTCATTACATTGCAGCAATGGTAAAGAGGATGAGGTAAATGAGAGACAGGGCATAGCATGCTCTAGAGTAGCCATAAGGCTCTGTTGGACAACAGCAATAGCAGAGGCAGATAAAGGACAAACAGAGTCCAAATATCACAAACCAAACCAAAGCTAAGATAAAGAATGGAACCGCAGTAAAACCAACAGACTGCATCATTGAAGTGACAATCAGTACAAGAAAATGTATTAATATGGTCAAATAAACCAGAAAAAGGTAATAAAGAAAGAACTCACAGCCCAATAATGTTTATTGCTGATATTGTAACCAGAAGTGTAGAATTTAAAGTTCTCTAAAGGGTCTCTTCTTCTTGTTTTCTTTGCAGCCAATATCAAAGAAGATGCTGTGTTCTCTTCCTCTGCAAGATGCCTCCTTATCTCCCATGAAACCACCACACCATCATTCTCTCTCCCACCAACCACAACATCTACATTGACAAAAAAAAAAAACAAATTACTCTTGTTATAAAAAAAAAAAAGCACATAAAGATTTCATATTTTTCACAAAAATCATAATTTTTAGACAAAAAAAAAATCTTTAATTAATAAATGAACTACCAGGAACGGAAAAAGATTCAAACTGGGAAGTTAAAGAACTGGGAGTTGCTGTTGAAGAAGTAAAGATAAAGAAAAAGAAAAGAAAGCTTAGGAGAAAAAACAATGGTGGGTTTGATCTGTTATTACAGGACATGTTATGTTTTCGTTTGTGTTTCAGTTTCTCTCTCTGTTTCTAGGCGTTGCCGTCGGCTCTGCCTGGTTTTTATGTTCGTCTCTACGAGAGACAAAGACAGAGCAGTGTCGAGCCAGTGTGTAAATACTAAATACAGGTGATTTATATGGGTATTTGTGAGATATTAAGTCTTAACGGTTAAGAAAAACACATTTATGAATTTGTAAAAAAGTTTTAAGTTCTTCTCTATACGTTTATTTGTCCGTAATTATTATATGGACAAGAATACCCCTTTGCTGTGATGGTGTTGCTTTCTTTATTATTATTATTATTTCTCTTTTTTATTTTTTTGGGTTACAACGTTTTTGTTATGAGGAAGTTTTCATGCCTTTTTTTTCTTGAAGTTGTTAGGATTGTTTTTTGAATTTTTAATAAATTTATAAAAATTGCTTCTTTTTTGTTTTTAAAACTAGATCTTATATATAATTATATTTTAATCTAAAAAACATTTTAGGGCAAAAATTTCTTGTCCGGTTAATTTCATGCCTTGTTAGTTTTAGAACTCGTAGGATCAATTAAGATATACATAAACTGACCCGAACACCAACATTAATCTATAAAAAATAGAGGTGCACTCTGTCTTTTCACAGTGTAATTTTTTTTCATCAGTTCATTGTATTATTAATAAACAAACCCACTTGACAGTAGTGTTATTGTCGATATACATTTGAGAATTTATTGGACAAAAGCTTTATCCTTTTTGAAACTGCCAGTTTTGTGGAGATTTCAGCAAGAAATCAAACAAAATAAAATAAAGAAGCCGTAATTGAAAAAAAGAAGGAAAAACTCAAATTATAGAGATCAAAATGAAAAATTTCTTAATCTATAGTAGGAAACTATACTTTTACCCATATAAAAAAAAAAAAGGGCATAAGCCCACCATACAAACTGACAAACCATATATATATATATATATATATATATTTGATGTTAACAAAAGAGAACGTGGCAGGGTGTGCTTCAAATCCTATGCGAATGCTTGTCACATTGTGACCCCAGTTGTCAATCTCACTGATTACAAATAACAAACGTGCCTACCCACCACCTTTCCCCCATTTTCTTGATTTGGCTTAGCTTACTTCAGAAAGGTCTTTATTTACGGGTTTATTAATTTATGTTTTGATGTTGAATCTTACTATTTTAGGGTTTGGAGCTTGTGATTCTTAATAGGGTTTGTTTTCTTGAATTTGATCGATTTTCTTGACCTACCAACGTTACTTAGGAGAGGAGGAGAGAGGTCAAGAGTTGTTCATGAGTGGAAAATTGTTTTGGACCGCTTTCTTTTGATAGAAAAAATGGAACTCTCTTCGATCTCTTGTTTAAAGTATTCAACCTAGTAGTTTAACCTAACAACACCATGATGCTGACTAATTTGTGTATCAATATTTGAGCAAAATGATTTGTGGAATATTTTCTGTCACCTCACTAAATTAAAAACACCTGATATGATAAATAAATTCCCGAGGTTAATAATTAATTTGTTCTTCTTTTCTCTTGTAATTTAATTTTCAATTTCAGATATGATTTTGTATTTTTTTTATTTTGTATGTTATTAGGTGTCCTCAGGTTTTTATTTATAAGAAGTTTTTCCTTGGATTAATTTCAAGTGATCATAATGTAAAAATTCTTATCTTTTTTATGTAAATGAGAATTATATCCTTGTAAAAAAAAAACAGAGAGCAAAGAAAATGAATTGGACAGTAAGAAAAATCAATATGGAACGGGCAAATAACAGAGAGAGCAAGGTTAAACGTATAATTATGACTGTTTGCTTGCTAATTTATGATTACTTTTTCAGATACGTTAGCAAATGATTAAGATCCAACTCAAATTTTCATTTTCTCTAGGGTCATAATTAATCCTGTTAATTAAATTAATTAGACGGATTGAAAAATATAATAATACGAAAAGGATGATTTTCTTCCTTTATTTTCTAAGTGTACAACGGATCTTTTACGGTTTAAATCTAAGACTTAATTTGTAATAAAAGCAGAACAGCAATAATTTTTGGAGCGTTATATTGGTACAAAGTAAATAAGAAATAATTGTTCTCATGAAAAACATGAGTACTTCATTTAAAAGAAGACATAAATGAAGCATTGATTTATTTTAAAAACTGTAAATTAAGTCCGCTTGATTTTGAAGCAAATTTACGTACACCTTAAGCTTCATGTTGGCTTGTTTTGACGATGAACAAGTTCTAATATCTAAGCTAGTACTGCTGCAAGCAAAAGTCTGAAGCAAGTCTTTTGATCATATTAATATATACTCGTATGATATACAGAGTATATATACAGAGACCTGATACTCGTATATATACACAGAGACCTGCGTTTTTGTAGTCTTGCAGTCATAGAAACCTTCTGTATATATGGATGTGGAAAATGAAAAGGAAAAGAATTGCATTTCAAAAGCAAGAGAAAGGATTTCCTTCATAATATTCAACAACAGCATTTTCTATATCAAATTACGTACAATCCAATCAAGTCTTAACCTTAATTAGGTCTAAAGTTAATAATTTATATCAATAAAAAGATTATCAATTAGTGAAGACACAGACACACAGACATGCATGGCATGTCTCCTATCATGTACAAACATATGAAATTATTTGCTAGACGCCGAACGGTGGAGTGATCCTCACTTGAAGAAAGAGGGGACTAATCTGTTAAGCGTACACACAGCTCATAAAGAAAGAAGAAAACTTGCAGCTTAATTATATGGTAGGTAATGAGAATGGTTAGTTATGTAGTAGATGTTTACGTAGACATAAAGCTAGCATTTGCCACTTGCTGATGCTTCATCAAATCAACTTTCCAATCTAATTTCCAAGTGATGGGCACATTTCTTCTACCGATCTTTAATCATGTTTCTCATGGCCTGGCATGGCAGGTCCATCAAGAGCTGTGTTGAAGAAATCAAGTGTTTATGATATATATACGTACACTTTCATCAATTAATAGAAAAGTTGAATAGATAGTGGTGCCCTTGCTAGGTAGTTTCAGAAACATATCGATCGGCAAGGCTGGCCCCTTTGGGAATAATATAAGGCGGCAGAACTGTGCTGCTGCCTTTATGCTTGATGCGATGTGCCGGCACGAAAACATTTTTTGCTTCTTTTTCTTTCTTATATAATAAGAATGTACTTTGAGGATCCTTAAGGGAAAAGGAAAGAAAGAAACTCCCATTGTGCATATCATGCATGTTTATACCAAGGCTAATCTCATCGGGGATCAAGATTTATCCACCTCAAAGGCATTGAATCGAGGCTGTAAACTTACTGACTTGGTTTCTCAAGTAGTATTGGATTTCTAAAAAAATTCAATTTCGCTCAAAATTTCTGTTGCTGGACAACTTTTCTTTAAAAATTGAATTTCTTTTTATTTTAAATTAATTTTTTTTAGCGTTTTTGAATCGTTTTGATGTGCTGATGTTAAAAATATATTTTTTAAAAATAAAAAAATATATTATTTTAATACATTTTCAAATAAAAAAAATTAAAAATAATATTTATTATTATCTCAAATACCTCTTAATCATTAAAAATAATAACGGACAGATTTTTATACCTTCACCAGTGAAGAAACAAATCCTTGTAAATACAACACTTATGCCAGGAGAATTTCTGATGAACCAAAAAAAATCTAGTTATAAGGATAACAAATAAAGGCTAACCCAAATGTCTAAGCCATGGTTTGAAGATGAACATTGAACATTAGGGATTAAAAAGAAAAGGCTGAGGCATCCACTTGCTTAAACTACACTTAGAACAATCTCTATGTACAAGGGTTAATGACATGTTTTTTCTTTGTAATTTTCTGGATCTTGCCCTTGTCCAAATTCCCAATTAAACTCGTATTTGTCTTTATACAAAATAACTCGTATTTTTCTCATATTTTTTTAGCAAAGTCAAATAATCTCAAACACCTAATAATTAATCTTAAAAGGTTAAATTTTTCATTTGTAATTTTAATGGTGATAAATATTTTATTATATGCTATTTGTTTCTCAAAGTGATTTTTAAATTATTTTTTATTTGAAAAAAACATTAATTGATGTTTTTAATTATGTATTTTTTTGATGATTTTGATCCATTGATAAAAAGAATAAAATATAAGAAAATTATGTTAATATATTTTAATTGAAAAGCAACGTATACTACATTAACAAATATAAAAATAATTTTATAGTAAAAGATTTTAGAAATTTTATTTATTTGCCATTGTTGAGTGGGCTTAGACATTGTCAAGACATTTCAACTAAGAAAGATCTAAATTCAGTTTTTCCTTTATCTACTATATTCTTCCCTCCTCTAATTCTATCAGTTTTTTTTTTTATTATTATTTTTAATGATGATTGTTTTGTGGGCTTAGTTTTAGAAGTCATGTTACTGGGCTAGCCTGAAATATAAATTGGGCCACCTACACGAAATATTTTATTTCATGAACTACCCCATGCCATCTCGTGCGAATAGCGAATACGCCGAATAGCACTTCCCTTTTTAGCTTAATTTACATGTTTTCGGCAACAAAAGCCCGTGCTCTAGAGCCCAGTAAATACCCAAATGGTGGGCCCAGCATTTCTCGGCCCAATTTCGACTGTAGGCCACCACAAATTATTGGCCTACTTAGTTACCAAGAAAACCTCCTCTAGAATCCTCACCTGAGTAACTGCTTGTGGTGCCGTCATTGGGATAATCCATCTCACAAAATTTTACAAACCACCAACGGTGAATTAACTTGCTCCATGGTATCCCGATGCTTTGATTTGAGACTTCTTATTATTCCAAATTTGTTAAGACAATATACAATTAAATTTGATAGGTGAGTGTAAATATCCTAAAATTTTCAACTTTGATATATAAATTATCATTGTTCATGGGAAATTTATTTTTGGATTTGAAACTGTGTTTGAATGCATTTTAAATATATATAAGGCTTGAAAAAAATATCAAATTGATTTTTTTTATTGTTTTTTATGGTTTTGATATTTTAATATAAAAAACATTATTTTAATATATTTTAAAAATATATATATTTTTATAGAACACAGTGTATTAAAATAGCATTCAATTTTATTTATTTTTTACTATAACACCACTTGTCTAAAAAGGTGATATCATTGTCAGATTGAGCTGGCTCCATGTAACTATAATTCTCACTGAATTAATTTTTTATCCCCCACGAACTATATTTTAAGATGTGTTTAAGAATGTGTTAATATAATTATTTTTTGTTTAAAAATATATTAAAAATATATTTTTTTAATAAATTATTTTTGATATAAATATATTAAAAAAATAAAAAAATATAATAATTTACTTTTTAAAATCAAACTTTTTAAAAACTCCGTTTGCACCACAATTTTAAATTGCCCCTTAATTTAATAGTGATTATTTATCTGATTTAAATTGTCAATTGGGGTAGAATTTGACCGGTCAAAAATAGTGGTTAAATCTCAAACCCCAGCACTCTCTCCGAGAAGAGACAGTACACTGTAGATGTAGACATATAATAGTCAAACGAATCCCTTCTCATCATGAGATGGTGCTAAAAATCTTATGGTTTTTAATGCCAATAAATCTTACTAATTTGGGATTTATTCTTCCATTTTAAATGCCAAGAATAACTTTAAGACCAAGTAAACTATATTCATACTTCTAAGCTTCATATTTCATCATAACATGGTTTTGAGCACTCTAGCCATGCATTAAGAGTATGAAAATACAAAATATATATATATATATATATATATATATATATATATATATATATATATATATATAGTATAGGAGGATGAGAAATGTCTACAATTCTCAATTGCCAACAACCATAAAGAAATTACGGTAATTTGGTTAATCGAAACCCACCCTTCTCCTTTTGTTGTCAAGAAACCAATTTGTCTTTGTTGGAGTTCGAGTATTTTTGCTTGCAAAATCCATATATAGCTACCTTTTCTTTTTAGAGCGTGTATGAGGTGTGGTTGCGATTATTTTTTTAAATATTTTTACTCGGAAATGTATTAAATAATATTTTTTTTATTTTTTAAAAATCATTGTTAATATCAGCACACCAAAACAATTTAAAAATATCAAAAAATATTAATTTTAAACAAAAAAAAAATTGAGAGAACGTGGTTTGCATCTTGTTCCCAAATGGTCTCTTAGTATATATTTGGTGTTGTGGTTGAACCATAGTTTTTTTTATTATTTTTGAATATTTTTATATTTTAATTTTATATTTTAAATTAAGTTTTTAGTGTTTTGGATCGATTTGATGTGCTGATATAAAAAAAGTAGTTTTACTATTTTTTTAATATTTTAATATTTTAAATTAATTTTTTAGTGTTTTGAAAATATTTTGATGTGTTAATATCAAAAATATATTTTAAAAAATACAAAAAATATTATTTTAATATATTTAAAAATAAAATAAAAAACATTGTAAAACATAACCCTGATATTCTCGTAAACAGAATCTTGAATTACCCGGTAAAAGCAAGTGTGTGTACCAATGCATAGGAAATTAACAAATACATAAATGTACTGTGTAATTCCCAGAGGTGTACAAGTTTGGAACAATAAAGTCCTCGGATTGATGGCTTGAATTATTAATATGAGCATAGAAAAAATAGAAAAATGTACAAAACCATAACTTGGAATTGGGAATCACGTGATGCCATTAAGACAAAACCCCCCGACCAAGTTATTAATTAACTCAAGTTGAAGAGTGAAGAGAGATGATGTGACTGTGAGAGAGAACACTTTGAATTTGAAGGTCGGTCAAAATATCCAAGTAAAACTAATTAATAATTATAGTAAGAAATAAAAGTTTTTTTGGTTTAATTTGTTTTCCTAACATAGAGGAGATCGATGAGGGATGCCTTTTCTTCTACTCATGCTTGAAGCCATGTCCTCATCAGAAACCTTGCTCAATGATCTTGCACATACGTATAATCCACTCCTCTTCTTCCGTACAATCCCAGTGCTAGCGATGCTCATGTTTTCGGAACCCGATGAACTTGAAGACCAGCTCATCGGCTCATCGGAGTCCACAATTGTCGAGTGAGGCGTCTCATTGGTCATCTCATCATCTGCCATATCTTGAGGGATAAAGAAGTCAGGACCAAGAGTTAATGCGTTGCATCTCCTCAAGTATGGAGAAAGGTCCTTGTAATGTTTCAGCACAAAGTCCACCTGCAGAAAACATTGAAGGAAATCTTTCTGTTAAATATGATCATAGGATCGATCTTAAGAATGATGGTCATAATTAAGACACCCCTCCTAGAAATAATCTGGCTAATTCAATACACAATTCTTGGTTTTCTTAATTGTGCATGATTCGAGTAAAATTCACTTGTATTGATGGTCTGATCGTTAATGATGTTTGCTTCTTTTCTTTTTTTACACATGAATTTATTTTTCTAAATATACGCACTTAGTTAGTTTAGTTAACATATAAATTGATATCAAGACATAACGATTGAAATAAAAAGACAAAATGATTACAACAATTTCTTCCTTTTTTTGAAGGCGGTCCATGGAGATTTGATCATAATTGAGCGCAACTTTATCGTGATATGCTCTTTTGACTAAAAGGGTCGTAATTGCATGTGGAAAAAACTTTTAGTCACCCTTCTTGGAATTTAGCATGAAAATTGCTTTGTACCTTGCAGCCAAGAGAGCAATGGATAAAAGGTTCTTGAAGGCTTCTATCACAGGAAGTACAATAGTTTCCGGCCCCTTTGAATTGCCTGTTCTGAGCTCTCTTCTTGATAAACACCACTTTCGCACTATTGATGGTATAGGCCTATAATCAAAGCTAAGTTAATTAGCAAACTACAGACTGAATCTTGCTAGAGAAACATATGAGGCAAGAAGATTAAGATTGTTTAAGCCACTAACCTGAACATTTGAGCAATCAATCAGCTTTTCGAGGTCTTCCAATCGGACAACATCATGATAAACATAACGACGAACTTGAAGAAGCCTATGGAAGCGATGGGATGGTATACAGTGAGGGCAAATACTGATGCAACAATCCAAACAACACACGTTCTTTTCATTCTTCTTTGCAGCTTCATGATAAGAGCACCCTGCAAAAAACTTTTGTGTGTAAAGAGCTCCCAACCATGCAGGCTTTTGAATTCCCTGAAAAACACCATGATCACAAATACCAACCAGAATTAAGCAAAAGAGACACTTAAAAATTCAACACATAAATCAAAACTCAAACAGAATTTTGCAATAGATATTGGCGATCAAGCGAGGGAAGGGGGAGTGACACTCACCATGATCACAGAAAAAAAGAGAGAGATGATGAGCCCTCTTGAACTGTTATCAAGATAGTGGTGTAACGAGAGAGAGAGAGAGGAGAGAGAGATTAGGGTATGGAGATAAGAGTATTTATGGAGGTTCACAAGAGATGAACGGGTATATATTTATTCCCTTGAGAAATAGGCATCATTTTGTCAATAGGGACGGCTTCTACTTATAAGTGTGAATGTGAGCGTGTGTGTGTGTGTGTGAGCGTGTGTGTGTGTGTGTGTGTGTGTGTGAGAGAGAGAGAGAGAGAGAGAGAGAGAGAGAGAGAGAGAGAGCATTATTAAAGAGAAGAAGTCAGGTATGAGGAGAACGTGGGAGCTGTTTCTGTGTCTCCCTTTCTCTGCCACCTCCATAAACTATTTTTTTTTCCTGATCTTCTTGGCTTAAGAGCTCTAATGCTAAACTTACTAAGCTCTTCTTGGAGCAGCTGCCCTAACATGTATATTTTTTTGCCCATTTATTTCTTTATTAAATTATCAACATCTTTTAAATTAGTTGAGCTACATATTTGAATTTGGACTTGGAGATGGAGACGAGGGAGACGCTGCAATTTGTTTTATGTCTGTGCTTGTTACTGTGGTAGGTTATCAATATATGGGTTACTTTGTTCATAAATGGTCATTTTAACGAGTTGTTAATAGCTAGCGATAATAGATAAGTGTTAGATATGTGATTAGAATCATACTTATTAAAATCAGTACTTTCAAGAATTTTATGACTTTGAGTTAGAAATATTTTAATTTGAATAAAAATAACATATATTTAGGTTTGTTTAATTACGTGGTTAGATTTACTTGACCAAATCTAGTTGAATCAACACCAAAATTTTTTTTTTTAAAAAAATAACATTGATTTATGTATGTTTAATTATGTGGTTGATTGATAAATCTAGTCAAATTAATATTTAAAATTTTTTTGAAATGAACACAACAACAATATTATTTTGATACAAAATAATTTATCTGAGTTTATCTAGCTTTTTTTCTTCTAGACAAATTTCAAGTCAAATTTATCAACTATAATTAAAATATTTTTATTAATATTATTTAAAGATTCTTCTCCAAATTATTTTTAGAAAAATTTCAATCATATTCCATTCATTCAATATATGATTTCTTAGAAAGTTACTAATTTCCTAGCTTGCATTACACTGTGGGGTTAGATAAAGTTTTTTTACGTAAAAAAACTGTTTAGAAATAAATTATTTAATATTAGTGTTAACTTTAATTTAATGATTCAATTTTGAATTCTCCTGATTTGATTTCGATTAAAATTTAAAATTAACATGCATATAAGGTGGCATGATCAATTTAATGATCAATTTAGTGAGTTAAAAAATAACTCAAATAACTAGAAAAAAAAACATTGTATGATTTTAAAAGAATTTTAAGATGATTTTTTATATATATTTAGATGACAATATATTAGATCGATCTAAATTAAAAATAATAAGAAAATAGAAAATAAAGGTTTTTTTTTTGCAATAAACTATATATTCATTTACCAATTTATCAACGTAAGTATAAAATACGGTTAGAATCAAGGTCCTTATTCCTTCTATATCTTATATAAATTAGTCGTCAAAAAGTTAATTAGTTGAAAGAACACAACATTAAAGTAGGATTCGCTATTAAATTGCACCTTTTCTTTAGAACTTCATTTAGCTTTAACTTAAACATTGCCTTTTGTTCACATCACGTGTTTTTTTTTTTGTTTACATAATTTCTCTCTTTCTCTCTGGTTTAAAATTAACTTCAACAGCAAGCGATGAACAAGCAGCTCGGTGGGAATATCAACAGCATAGATTAACTCATGACCGGAGCTTCTAGAGAAAATCTATTTCTTACTTCCCCGTATCTGGTCGGTATTTACGGACTTAACATCACAGTATCAATTGGACTTTGAACAGACACGTACGAGGAAACTCGGTTTTATGGGAATCAGACGTGGCAACATTAATCAACCAACTACTCCACTAAAGAGTAAAGAGCCAGGAGCTGTGCTTTGAACGATAATGTGTGCTCTTGTGACGAACATTAGACAGACAAACACCACTCATTAAGCACTTGTTAGTAAGATTTATTAGCCCTTTTACTAATTTTGAGGGAGCTTTTCTTGTCTTTAGGCTCTGGCCAAGAGCTAATCTTGGTTTTTGCCATTCTTTGTATTTTTATTTCTCTTTCCTTTATGCCTTTTTTTAGTTCATATCTAACTAGACCATGACACTTCTTTTGGTAAAATATTTTACTCAAAAACTGGAAAAATGATCGATTATTTTGTGTATTTAGTACTGTGGTGTATGGTGTTTTTTTAAAATATTTTTTAATTAAAAATATATTAAAATAATATATTTTTTATATTTTCTTTTAACATCAGTACATCAAAAATATAAAAAAAACACCTAAAAAAATATGAAGAATAACAATAATATATGGCACTTCATTCGGTCATGCATTGACCAATATACTGTATTAATTGTATGTTTGCTTAGTTGCATTTTATACTTAGATCAATCTCTTGTATAAAGCTATGTTTCCTATTTTTTAATAAATACTCATTCAAAGGCAAATAATATTTCTGAGAGCAAGGACGATACCTTAGCTCTATGCCCGATTTCATTTTGCCTTTTATTGCTTGTTATCTCCTATTATTATGGCAAATGAGAAACTTTCGAGTGCAGCCCAGCCTGGTGCTGCCGACCTATGCTTTCTTCACCATTCCGATCATCAACCAATGATGCTTGTTTTGAGGCCCCTCGGCAGGGATAATTATTTGACATGATGTAGATCCATGATGATTTCTTTGAAAGATAAATCCAAGCTTGGTTTCGTAGACCACAATGTCGTCCGCCGCAACCAAACCAAACGAAAAACAAAAACGCGTTATGAGTTGTATTATTTCCAAAAAAAAAAAAAAAGTTAAAAGAAATATCTTGTCATTGTTAACGTGTTTTTAAGGAGGAAAAATAAAATTCAAACGTGCAGAGAGATTAATTTGATGACAAGTTAAAAACAATTTAGACAACTGAAAAAATAGTTTAATTAAATTTTTTTTAAGATGATATGACATTATATTTTTTAATATTGAAACAATAACATATTAGATCGACTTGAATCAACTTAGATTAAAATATAAAATCCGTGACTCGGGTAATGAGATTATAATAATCTCATAGAAAGCAGTTCAAAAAATATATTGAAACTCAATCCTCAATCAATCCAATGTAAACGAATTAAATTGAAAATAATAAATTAAAAAAAGATGAAAAAAAACTTGAATTAACTCGGATTAACTTGTCAAACCGGGATCATAAAACCATGATATCCCAATAAAAAGCAAATCAAAATAAATTATAAAACTTAATTCCCAATCAATCCAACATTGAATGATAGAATTGAAAAAATATCAATAAAAAAAAAAACTTGAGTCAACCTAGTTTAACATGCTAAACTTGAGTTTTGAAACTGAGATAACCTCATAAAAACCAAATCGAAATAAATTATGAATTTTAATTTCTAGTCAACCTATATGGTGAAGGATGAAATTAAAAAAAAAATAATTAAAAAAAACCCTATAAAAACCTCGAGTCAACCAGGTTAATCTGTAAAACTTGTGATCCGGATCATGAGACTAGAACAACCTCATTAAAAAAAAAAAATTATAAAGCTCAATCCTCCAATAAATCTAATATTAAAAAAAAGAGTAAAAAAAAACTATTATTCTAATGAATAATACTTTAAGAGAACAAGAGTAATGATATGATTTTTCCTACTCAATTAGTTTTTGTTAATGAATCGTTTTTTTATTTACAATCAACCTAATTAGATTATTGAATTAAAATTTATATATATATATATATATATATATAAAGTAAAGATTTCAAATTCAAAATCTCTTGAAAGGAGGAGCACTTGAGCTATAATTTAAAAACAATCCATAATGTAATCTACGTATTTAAACAATAACAAATCTCGAGGTGATTCGTGTAATTTATCCAGAAACAAAGTTGTTTAGGCTACTGTATTTTTTTTTCTTTACACAAAGCTAGGGAGTCGAATGATCTGAACATTATTAGAAGGAATCAAGGTAGGCAACATTTGAATTCAACATATTGGCTGGCGATCATTTTCCATGCATGAACCATGAATCGTTTTTATGATTTCCTTTCTGCAAAGTCTTCCCTGGTGATACACATGGCATAATTCCAAGCTTGACATGTCCCTTAACTAGAAATATCTGCTCTTTTCTATGCTGCCTGCAGTCCACAGAAAATGTGTATGAGCATGATTCCATGTATAAAAAGATCCAATCTTCGCTGCATAAATGGTGGTGGCCGAAATATTTTCCCCGGCGGCTAGTTGGATAATATTCTTAATTCCCACTGCCTCTCTCCATGTAATAAAGGCTGCAAGCACAAGGCATACGAATTGGTTAATTCCATTTTATTTTTTGAATTGTGTGTTTTTTTTCTACTTGAAACTTGGTAAAGGTCCCCGAGTAGATATTCTTTGCAACTTGCAAGAGGAAATCTGCTTGGGTACATGAACTTTGTTCTCTAGCAGAGAGATTTTCCATTAGTGCTGGTTTTGGTTTTGCAATTCACTATAAATCACAACTGATTATATACATATTAGTGAAAAGAAGTTAAATCATTAAGTTGTTAACAATATTTCAATTAGCTACGAGAAACAATCACGTTTACTGAAAAGTCCAACACCCGCACTAGCAAGAGTGAGATTATGAACGGTGAATACCGGACTTGCATGAGAAAACAATTATTTTATTTTTTTTAGAAAATTAAACATTATTATTTTGGACAAACCTTTTTTAAAAAAATCCTTAGAATTAATCCGATAAATCCTCACTCAAATTTAACTTGAAAAAATAAATTAATTTGAAATAAAATTTGACTCATTTTTATATTCAATTTAGTCTTTATTTTTTTGATTGTTTTTTTTTAGTGATTATAGAAGTTTTTTTTTTTTAATTTCATCCCTAAATATTTTATTTCATTTAATTTTTATATCTAGTTTGACCTTTATTTTTTTATTACTATTTTTTTTTATTTTTTTCTTGATTTGTTTAATTTTGTCCCTCGATATTTTATTTGATTAAACTTCTTTATTCAATTTTGTTCTTCATTCTTTTGATTGATATTTTTTTTATTTTCTTACTTTTTTTTATTTTTTAATTTAATCCCTAGTTATTTTCTTTCATTTATTTTTTATGCCAGATTTGATTCTCATTATTTGATTGGTACTTGTTTTGTTTTCAACTTTTGACGATTAGGAATTTTGCTTCATTATTTTTATACCATATTTGATTATTATATCCCGAGTCATGAGTTAGTTAAGTAACCCGGGTTTACTCGGGTTTTTTTATGTTTTTTTTTAATTGATTTTTTTCAATTATATTATTTGACATTAGAATATCGAGCCTTTAACTTTGTGATTTTTTTCTACTTCCTTTCAATGAGGTTATCTCAGGTCACAAGGGAGTTAAGTTAATCCGGGTTTACTTAAGTTTTTTTCGATGTTTTTTTTATTGACCTAACTTTGGTCCTTTTTTCTAGGTTTTTTTTTTAATTTAATTTTTTTTATCCCGATCGTGTATCGCAGGTTAGTCGAGGTAACCTAGATTGACTTAGTTTTTTTTCCCAACGTTTCTTTTTTTAATTTTTTTTTAAATTTTATTATTTGACATTGAATTATTGGGCTTTAACCTTTGTGATTTTTCCGCTTTTCTTTATGTGGAGTTATTCTAGTTTTTTTTAATGTTTTTTTGTTTAACTTCGATCTGTTTTCCAGGTTTTTTTTAAAAAAAATTTTATCCTAATTTTATATCGTAGGTCGTGTATTAATCGAGTTAACTTCAATTGACTCAGGTTTTTTTATAGTTTTTTTAAATTGATTCTTTTTAATGTTGATTTAAATATGCTAATTAATTCTGATAAAGTTACTTGCTAATTAATGTTGATAAAGTTTATGAAGCCTTCAAATAGTGACAACAAAAAATATGCACAATTCAATAGGAAATGTGATGCACGATATCATCTTAATTAAACCATTTGCCCCTGTACCTTTCCTCTTTTCAAATTACCCAGGAAAAATATATTTTGAATTCAAGAAACAGCTAATTAAAAGCAACCCCATTAATCTTCATTATTCTCCTGTAATCATAATTAAGAGTTGCAGTAAGACAATGCACGTGGCAAATAATAATCAAATCAATTAGCAAAACCAGTCTCCATTTCTTCCTTCAGAAAAAAAAAAGCTAATTTTATTGAAAGACTTTTTTTCGAAATTATTTGGAAAAAATCCCAGCCATTGCTGAGTGAGCTTTTCCGATTGGATTAACATTATTCTAATGAAAAAACGAAGACAAATAAGAATTTGCAGAAAAAATTATAAAAAAATAAAAGAAAGGTAAAGGGTGACCGACCCCACGTGCCATGGAAAGCAAAATGGGATTGCAGGAGGAAAGAAGGTCACGTGCAAGGGATCCAATGTCCTCACTTTGAAAAATAAACCAAATTAAACCCTAAGAGGTCTCCTTGTTCTTGGACTGATCAAATATTCCTCTCTTATTTTTCTTGTCCAGCTGTGCATCTTGTTGGATGGTCAAAGGTCAAGGATCCAGAAGTGAACAGGGTTTGTAATGATGGGTTCCTTTAGGGCAAACAGTGTAGTAGAACTGTAGAAGAACATACAGAAAGCTGGTCAGCTTGTGAGCCGCACGAGGGGCTCTCTCTGCCCATATTTGATACTTCAGAGACACACTTTGCCCTGCTAAAAAGGGTTTCTTTATTGGCTCAGCCACATCCCCGGGGGCTATTATATTTGCTTTGCCCAAATCCTCGAGGACTCGTCATGTGCAAAGCCTCGCCACCAGATCCTGACTTATCATTTAATAAACTCACATCATGCGGGTTCATGAGCCCTGTCTGTATAGATTATAGGTCACAGATATCAGTCCAAAACCATGAGTCCGTTTGAGTCACAAGAATTGTGTTGCAGGACGATACTGATGCATAGCAGTTGACATGAAATGTCTAGCATATTGTTCATAGAGCACCTTGACAAGTCCAATCCCAGCAAGAAGTTCGGACAGATTAAACAGACTTCATGACAAAAACAAGTATGAATTTTATCTAATCATCAGATAAAGCTGAAAGCTAAGAATTTGTTAGCGCATTCTACAGACTCGGTGCTAGTAGTGTATGTTTGTGGACTATCTCAGAAGCATTGCTTTCAGATCACTCCCAGCAAAATCTACAAATAGAAAGGCTAGTCCCCTGGGATTAGTGACACTGCTGAAGTTCAAAGCAGGGGTCGAATCATTATATATATAAACCAGACAGTAATTATAGACTTCTTTTTATTAACAATGGCACTTTGCATCTCCCCAGGTTATATCACCTTTTAGGTCTTGTTTATTTAAAAAGTCTATACAATTGAAATATCTTATATACCAAACCAGCACCGGATATGTCAATGTCAAGTCCAGGGAGAATTGTGTCTAAATGAACTAAACCTTGCTTCATGGCTTCTGAGCAGAGAACATTATGAACGTTTGCTGAACTTTCTTTGAGTAGTTTGTAAGACCACATGTTGAGCACAAGTCTTCAATTTCCTCCTCCGTGAAGAAGTTAGAGTTCCGCGAAATCCTCTGTCAGACACATGAAGATCTTTAGATCCAATTATAGCATATAACAATGGTGAGTGTAGATGGAATTACCCTACAATTCTCTGGCTGTGCAAACTGCAACCAGTTTGGATGGAGTTCCACCCTCACAACGACCTATCATTACTAAAAACCTAATTTCCAAGGAATTGGGATGTGCAATTTTCTCTGTTGTATGTTGAGCTAACACATCACCTATTAATTTACATGTAACTCAAAGAAGCAAGCATTCCAAGAATAGCATAATGTTAAGATTAAAAACTAGCAGACCCAAACCATAATAGTTTATAAGACTTCAGTTAATATACATTCATGATAAATGAAGTCTTCATGAAAAATGTGTACAAATCTCCATGAAATGTGTTACGATATGATTGAAATGTGAACTTTTTGTGGCGTGGAAATCAACAAACAAATCTGGGTAAGTTTCACTTAACCCGAAATTTGTAGAAACTTGAAAACACTAGTACTTCATTGCTTTACTGCTTCCTTTGCTATATTCACAAACTAATTTCAATTTGGACAGTTCCTTTCACCGTTGCCAGCTTGGGTGAGAGCAATTCTGAATAACTAACATTTAAATATACAAACACATGAGCACATAAAATCAAAAGCCAAAAGGAAGTAACCCTAGGCATAGTAATTAATCCTCCCAGCTATTATCACTCTATGACTATGATTTGATCAAATGAAGGAAAAAAAGCTTATTACCTCTCGGAAAGGTCGTTCTATCCGTGGAGTGGTTGAACTATATCGAAGAAAAGTGGTTCCGACAAAAACTCCACCACTTCGCAATACACGACAAATTTCAGCAACCTGACATTATTAGATACGTCACTAGTTGAACAGCAGGTTCATAAAATAATTCTACATACAGTCAAATGATGAGAAAGCACTTAAAACACACATAAACACAACTTGGGAGAGGGGTTTATGATGTGTACTTCTCAGGACAAGACGCCACGGAACCTACTTGCTGATGACATAACAAACCACCTCTCGCAATTTCCCAAAACATAGCCAGTGAACCAAGATAATTGCTGGATTTGATCAAAGCAATGCAAATGTTTTGCATATAATTTGATATCTTGTGCTATAGGCACTGCCTTGCCACTGGTAGAACGTTGTTATCAGTTCCATGAGACCAAAGTGCAGAACCACATGATGGGCACCTAAGGTAGTTGACTTTGTCATACTATAGATACAAGTATTATGTTCACAAACCCACAAATGTAAACGCCTTATGTATTAAGATTGGAGGCTGACTACTGTTGTCTGACACTATCTAGTAGATTCTGAAACAAAAGGTGATAACTTACATATTCAGCAAGTTATAATGTTTTTCATTTGCAATCTGTGTGTTGTGTGTTTTCAGTGGCAGCAGTAATTGTTAGAGAAAATATCTGTAATAGAGATCTCAAGCATCCTGAGGTCTAGAGAAGGTGTCCTTTACTTCAGCTCTTTGCAAGGCAAAAGCCACGACTACAATCTTTCGTTTTTTTAACTCTTATCCTGGAGACTCAATCTACTCAGTGTTCCATGCCTCTTTACACCTAGTTTTGGTAGGTTATGACTTGAAACCCTTTTCAAATATGGTCAAGTAAGAAGTGGCGTATTGAACTTCATATTCTTTTTGCTTCCACTTTTGGTGCAATGAAGCACATTAAACTACTGATTTCCTGAACCCTGATAAAGTTTCAATCCAAAGATAGGAAAAGAAGTCCTCGATGGTTTAGACTTGACAGGAATTGACCACATCACAATCAAGCTTGTAACTTGTAAAGGACTAGTTTTAAGCATTGTATTACTCATCCTCTCGTCAATCCCACATCATGAGGTTAGAATTTTCTTTAACTCACAGCATATAATAACATGGTGTCTTACACGTCAATGGTCAATGCATAAGAGATGGCCCTAAGGGAGTAGCATGAGGGACAAGATCAAGCCAGCATCAGGATAAGGACATCAAAGTCACAAATCATGATAGACAAAAGATTGCAGTGCCTTTTCCAAATTCTAGTGGAATTTGGATCTTGCAAACCAGACTGGACTGGTATATCTGGAAGTTTATGCCATCAAATCCACAAAAGAAACAAAAGAAAGAAAGATCACTTACAGCATTGGAAGGAGATGGCCAGCAATGCATGGCAGCACCAGCATGAACAGCATCAACTGAACCCGATGCAAATGGAAGTCTTGAAACATCGGCCCTGATAAGACCAAGATTTCTGCACATTCTCCAGCAAAAGAAATTGTCAATCCTCATTTCAAATTGAAATATAGTTATGAAATTATAATTACTCTCACATAACAGCTATTGTAACTTTGAGACTCAAGTCAGGCAAAAGAAGCTTACGTTGTTGAGATAGTATCGTCTTGCTTGATGTAATCATAGCACTGACGAAGCATGTTTTCAGAGAAATCAAGTGCAATAACTTTTGAATATGCTCCAGATTTGGCAAATTTTCTAGAAAACAGGCCACTGCCACAGCTTACATCTACTAGAAGACCCCCTCTGGCAGGTTTGAAGTACTCCTGAGCCATTTCAAACTGCATTAGAGAAACCATCACAAAGTCAAGTTCATGTTTTCAAATTCAGTAGCAGTTTCAAAAGAGGAGAAGAATGAGAATGATATTAATTACTCCCATTTTCGGAGATGCCAATGCCATTTCGTGGGATTTTTCAATGTTCCAAGTTACCAAGTTGCATAGAAAGATTTCATAAAACCATAAGTAATATTTGCTCAAACTAATCTTTTGAGATAAGCTTAATTAAACTTTCATGCCTAACTGGTGTATTTGAATTCCTAGAAACAAACCAAGGAACACAAACCTCTTCATCAGGACCAGGAAATCCACTTTGATTAAAGCTTTGGCGCCAACCTCGTTCATACAAGAATGAAACAAGTGGACTCCTGAGAAGATGAAAGTAACTGACATGAGCATGAACATTTCCTCAAACAATTCAGTTTTACTATAAAATCTGATTCCGATTTTCAAAATGCATTCCATTGTTCTTTATTCCTTCTTAAGTCAAAACCAAAATTGGGTACCCCATCTAATTAACAGTAACAGATCCATAAAATGCTACATAGGCGTGGGATGGACATTAATTCAAGGTTGAAAGGCCTGTAAGCTTATGCATGCATGCGCAGTAATGCTCAAATTTGAATTGATCAAGTACATCATGGATGCATCAATATACTGAGCATGATTACGTGGCATCATCATCACCAGATGTATACCGGAATAGCTCGGTCCTAACTGGATTGATTTCAGTGTAATCCTTCATTCCAGCAGTAATTGTAAGATCCAGATAGTTGTCTTTGCTTGAGTATGTTTTGGTGCATTTTTTACACTTGAAACTGGACCGATATATTGCAGGCCTGCAGGTTTTGCAGTTATTACCATATCAGACAATTCGAAACAAAAAGAAGAAAAGGCTTTTATACCATCATGTGACCCAACTTACAAGTTAAAACCTGGAGGACCTTTTCTTATTAGAGGTTCATAACATACTGGACAAGCAAATATTGCTTGATTCTGCTGTGTGCTTAACTCCTGAAAGATTAAATTCTTGTCAAATCCAATATACAACAACGGGAGGAAACATATGTAGCAATAGGAGGAGCATTAACTTAACATAGTTATGAATAAACAGCAAAGTTTTGAATTGTTGCCAGCAAACAACTCTGCTTAAGCCACAGAACTAAAAAAACAGCAGCTTTAAGCAAGTTACTCCCTTGCTATTGCACCGCCACCTAAAATCATTACTCCTCAGATTTAATATAAATAAATGAATGCGTGCTGAACGATGAACCTAAAAGCCACCAGTTAAAATTTATTCGAAAACAAGCCGGCATCAATATTAGCTTGAGAATTTCTGCACCAAATAGAATAACTAATCAATTCTCCTTCTTCTATCTAACCTCCACTAAAACAGATATGAAAGCCACCCTGCGTTAGTGAAAGTAAGAGGAGTCAAGACAACTTTTGGTCTCAAATGTGACCACTCAATACTGTATATGCTATAAAAAAAATCCATCAAACACTAAACACTGCCCCTTAATTTTTTCTTTCATTTAACTCAATCCATTGAGCTAGTTCCATAAAGTTTAGCCATTTAGGTCCTAATTGAGAAATTTTATATTCAAAATTCAAAACTTTCTCAGTAACCAAAGAAACATTCCTATTTTCCCAGACAAAATGCCAGATTCAACTAAAACCTTTTTAAACAACCCATTTTATTCCTTATGACATTCTCATCGCCTCAATTAATGAATAAAAAACAACCCAGAATAAGAAAGAAAAAAAAAAGACATTTGACAATACAAATTCTCTCAGCAACCAAACAAGAACAACCCCTTTACCAGTACTTCACTGTCATATCTCAAATGCGTTAAAAAAACTATGATAAAATACTCCAATTCAAGAAAAACTTGTAGTGGCAAAGGTAATTTAGTAGTAAAACAAAAACTGAAAGCAATGGAATGTATAACCCAGAAAAAAGAAAAAAAAAGTGAAAAGAGAGAAAGTAGAGATGAAGGTGTTACCGGTTCAAGAGCGACAGCTGAAGTGGCGCGAATTGTAGAGGGAAACCGGAGGGAGGTGAAGCGAAGACAAGAGGGAGAGAATCGTGAAATATGAGAAAGATGAGGATATTTCAGAGATATAGATTGGTGAAGAGGGTGATGAAGAGCATTGGAAGCCATTGCCATGAGAGATTTGAATACGTTTCAAAAAATTTCTCACCTTTTTCCTTTCTTGTGTGCGTGGTTTCTTGTGTGGAGGCAAAGACATGATCAGGGAGGGGAGTCTTCCTCGTTCAAATTCTTGTGGAGATGGTGGGGACAATTTTAGTTTAAGTGGACCTCTCAAATAATTATATTATCATTAGTGATACTTTTTTTTTTTAATCGTCTATCAAAACATCCAAACAATAAACATGGTTGATTTAATTTTATATCTGTTACATGAAACAAGTTGATTTAATAATTTGTTGGAAGCAGAGAAAGCTCTTGCTGCGTGGTTCAATTGTGAATGACATGAACCTTTTAGTAAATATTTTATCACTAATCTAAACTTAGTTAGCAATTAAGGCTGATAATCTAGCATATTGGGATGGATTTATCTACCAAATTCCAACAAAAAAGAGCCAAGACTTCTGTGTTTGATCCTGTAAACACTAAGCAAAGGCCGATGCTATTGATGCCATCTTGGCCTTGCCGTCTCAAGTTTTGTGCTGATTTATTGCTTGAAAGCAGCAACAACAATATATATATATATAGGCCAATAAATGGCAATGCTTCTAGAAGACCATTAAGAAAAAGATTGATTTTTCTAATGCAATCATCAAATCCCATGTTGTATGTGATCACAAATTTTCATGATGTTGTAATCATTTGTATAAAATTCTTGCATGAAAGCACCGTTTCATTCAATCATTGTATCATATGAGGAAAAAAAATGAAAAAATGACTTAATCTTAAAATTATTCCAGTCTAATAGGACAATCCAAACTTGATTTAGGTTATGTTAATGAAAAAAAATTTTCTTTTTACCAAAATAATATTGATTTAGATATTTTTTAATAAATAAAAAAATTAAAATTTAAATTGATTTATTTACTTATGAATCAACATGTTTAACTCGAAACCTTAGTAGAATGGAAATTTTTTTGTATATTTTATATATAAAAAAATTTGTATATGATAGAGAATATTATAAAAAAAAAATCAAGCAATTAAATTTTATAATTTGAAGTAATCAAATTATACATACTATCATTCTATAAGCTAACTGGTTATTAAAAGTTACCCCAAAGAAACTAGATAGAATGATAAAAGGTAAATTCTTTTAAATATTGATTTTATAATATAAACTTAAAAACTCGAAAGATAGATTACCGCGCGTGCGAAAATTAAGTTCTTATTTTCAAAAATCCAGAAATCAGAATGGTTGGAAATGGCAGGATAGTCCAGTCCATTTTCTTGTTTGGGCCACCTACCTGACCCAATACTTAACTATGGGCTGCTTAGAAACTGCCCACATCCATACCGACAACCTCCGACTACATGCCTTACACTCAGAAACAAAGTAGTGTGAGCTTAGTGTCTTATTTGAAGAAATGATGGTGTCTTGTTTGAAGACATGAAGGTGTCGATCATCCACTTCTGACCCCCCACAAGCCCAGCCAATCAAGATGGTGGCCGTTTGAGCTGAGAGATATTATATGAAGGTCGACATTATTTGGATAAGGTGACCGACCTATCCATAGAAGCACAAAAGAACGCACTGTTAGATGATTTTCCTGAAGACCGTTTGATGGCTTCTTAGACATAACTAGTATTTAATGCCCTGACCCTAAACGGATCTCAGAGTGGACTAATGGAGAAACGAGTGGTAATCATCGGATCAGGAGTAAGTGGCCTTCTTGCCTGTAAGAACACACTCAAAATCGGACTCAACCCGATTGTGTTTGAAGCTGAAGAACGAATTGGTGGAGTTTGGTCACATACTCTAGAGTCAACCAGACTCCAAAACAGCAAAGAAATTTACCAGTTTTCTGATTTTCCGTGGCCTTCCTCGATAAAAAACACGTATCCCACTCACAATCAAGTGATGGAGTATCTGGAATCTTATGCACAGCATTTCAATATCTTTGCATGCATCAAGTTCAATTCCAAGGTCATTGGTATAGAGTATTTTGGAGAGTCTAACGAAGAGATGGATTCATGGGCTCTTTGGAGTGGGACAGGCAAGCCCTTTGGCTCCAAAGGGAAATGGCATGTTAAAGTTCAAGACACAAAAAATTGCAGCATACAAGTATGTTTATTTTTTGAAAGATTCTATATCCACTGTTGTGGCTATTTCTTTTATACATATATAAATATTAAATCACTGGTGAATTATGTTGGTCAGGTGTATCATGCTGAATTTGTAGTTCTTTGCATTGGACAATTCAGTGGCCTTCCAAATATTCCAGAGTTCCTTCCAAATCAAGGACCTGAAGTGTTCAAGGGCAAGGTGATGCATTCAGAAGACTTCTCAGCCCTAGACAATTCAACTGCTTCAGAATTGATCAGAACAAAGAGAATTACAGTAGTTGGTTCTCATAAATCTGCAGTTGACATAGCAGCAGAATGTGCCAACGCAAATGGTAAGAAAACATTCTGTCAAGCAAATATTCCTACTTTTAAGTCTTTTATCAGATTATCAAAAAGACTTTTACTTTAATGAGCAATAAAGTCTGTGATGTTCAAAACATCCTCTGGATTTAGTTAAATGAGTGAATAGAATGTTTCATAGAATTCTGCTTAGTTGTCATTCGAAGTTCAAACAGCCTTATTATAATCTATCATTCAGGAGTTATGTACCCTTGCACAATGATTCAAAGGAATGCCCACTGGTTTTTTCCCCGTGACAATTTGAGTGGACTTCTGCTTGCTTTCCTGTGCTACAATCGATTCTCGGAATTGTTAGTCTATAAACCTGGTGAAACATTTCTATTAAGTTTTCTGGCCACCTTACTTGCACCCTTGGTAACTTCTATTTCACTCTCGCAATTGCCTTTGTCCATGAATGTTATATATGTGTGATTTGCTCTGAATTATGATGCCAATATCTTGCTTTTCAGAGATGGGGAATTTCAAAATTCATTGAGATCTACCTTAGATGGAATATTCCTCTGAAGAAGTATGGAATGTTACCAAAATCCAGCTTTCTTGAAGATATATCTTCCTGTCAGATTGCGATGCTGCCTGACAAATTCTATGACAGAGTTGAAGAAGGAAGCATCATTATCAAGAATTCACAAAGCTTAAGCTTCTTCCCAGAAGGTCTAATTATAAATGGAGAAAATCGTCCATTTGAAACTGATCTTGTGATTTTTGCTACAGGATTCAAGGGTGATGAAAAACTGAAAAACATTTTTGAGTCTCCAGTTTTCCAAAACTACATAATTGGGTCACCTACCACTACAGTTTCCCTCTACAGGTCTGCTAACTTCGTATTTCTTGTCATGTTTCTTTCTGTATGTCCTTTAAAGTGATCAATGAATACAAACATCCAGCTTGATATTGCATGGTTAACATTAATATGACACCTTCTTTGTCATTTCTGCAGACAAATAATTCATCCTCGAATTCCTCAATTGGCTATAATAGGATACAGTGAGAATTTCTCAAGTTTGGGTTACTCTGAAATCGAAAGTGTATGGCTATCACATTTCCTCGATGGCAACCTTGAATTGCCAAGTATAAGAGACATGGAAGAGGAAGCAAACATGTGGGCAGATCACATCAAACAAGTTACAGGCCGCTACTTCAGGAGAGCTTGTATTAGTAACTTTAACATATATTACAATGACCAGCTTTGCAAAGACATGGGATATAATCCTAGAAGAAAGAAAGGACTTTTAGCAGACTTGTTTATACCATATACACCAACAGATTATTCAGGTCTCACCAGCAAGTGAGGTTTCCCGAACTTTGAGAAAGCTCCATCACGAGTTAAAAACCATGTAATTGCATGTATATGCTTGCTCCCGCAAGCTGTGAAAGGCAGAAAATAATTTATGGCAAAGGGATACCTTGGGTTTTAGTGGTTTTAAAATTCCAGTTTATATCTACTTCGCTGCCTAAATTTTATATATTGGTATTGAACATTAAAAAAAACTAAAAGTGCTAAATGAATGCGTGTACTGTGGACTGGGTAATTTCATTATGAATTTTAATAGTGTAGTAATAATTATGTACTTCAACCTGTTGGATGTCTCTGTGGTTTGTGGAAGGTGTTTTGGTATTTTTAACGGGCGCATGTTTTCCACCCATTCTCCCATCAGTTTCTTCTTTTAATTACATAGAAGAGAAAACAAGTACAAAACAGAGAGAGGAAGGAGAAAAAAAGAAGGCAGATCAGAGAGAAAAATCTACGCGGAGAGGGTGATGTTGTTCTAAAGCAAACTGACAGATGCAGGGGGAACGGAGGCGTCAGGCAAAAAAACGGGATCCATGATGGATAAAAAAAGGTTTCAGAGGGAGGAGAGAGGATAGGCACATAATCAATGATCCACATTTCTCCGATCTCTACTATATTTGTTTCTTTTTCATTGCCACAACTCTCACTATCTCTAATTTGTTTTTTTGCAGAACACTGAGACAAAAACAAAAACACCACAGATTTGGTCTGGTTGTAGTCATTTTTTTTGTTTTTTTTTTTTTTAAAGGAGAGAGCCCCATTAAAGATTAAGATTTGTTGATTCTAGATCTATCCCGCATTGCTTCTTTTCGTTTCTTTTTAATTATTCAATTTTGGATCTTGGTTTTTTTGTGCTTGAAAATTTGTATTTTCTTAGCATTATGGAATAATGCTAACTTCAAGGTTTACTCTATTGAATATCATGCGCATTGGATTGCTATCATTGTTATTTTTGAGACTTGATGCTACTTATCCTTGGTTACCTGTCTTGATGTACTGGCGAGCTGGAGAGCTGGAGAGCTGGCTCGTTATGCAGCAATGCTAGTCCTTCATCAGATAACAGATAATGGATGAGACTGCATATTATTTAAGGAGCTAATAGAGCATGATTGAAAGGCAGAACTTTTAAATTTTCTGCTGGCAGGTAAATATGAAATCAGGAATTGTTTTTAATCCTGAGGCACTGAAATTGTTTGCAATGAAGAAAGTTAATTTTCGATGTGTACTCTTGGTTGCAGGCTTGCAACAGCATATTAATGTTCCAAAACCTAGACTGAAGACCAGTGACATGGCCAGGATGCTTGGATTTGGGATAGGAAATGAACTTTTTGACTCGATTGATCAGCACTCATCGGCTTCATAAGCATTGAAAAACTTTGTTCCATAGGTTGTTCATCCAAGATTTCAGACGAAGTTCAGAGGGCTTAAAGTTCCCCTTGTGATGACCAGTTGGTGTCACTTCACACCTTAAAAGACCTGCAATCCAAAGCAAGAAATCAACAGAGTCCGAGGGGGATATATTTTAAGAACTTAAAAGTAATATATATGGGAATGCTCTTAATTTTCTTTTATTATATCTTAATGAAAGAATGCTAGTACGTACGTCAAAGGTGTTTTATAAATATGGAGTCAGTTTATAAAATGATTTTTTTTTCTAGCAATTCATGTTATAGTAAAATTTTATAAGGAGTGATATTAACATATTTATAGCAAAAATCTGGGATTAATCGCTAAAAAATTAGGAAATGGAAGAATTAATTTAAATTAATTTTCAGTTAAAAATAAATATTAATTTAAAACATGGTACAAAATGGCCAAAAAATAATTTGTATCAAAATTGTTTAATTTTGATTAAAATTAGAGGTTATGCTTGATTTCCATAAAAATAACTAACAATAATTATTTGCAGCTGCTGCTGCTGGGGTATAAAGAAAAAGAAAGGCCTCTTGGTTATGGGGCTTTAGCTAGGTACAGTACTCTCTACTCCTAAGCTGTCCTAAGTTCAAAATTACAAAAAAAAAAAAAAAAAAAAATAGTGATTCCTCCTCGCCATTTTCTCTTCATCAAAGTTCTGTCATGGAATCTACAGGGAATTAAGAATGTATCCAGTTTCATATATACAAGAACAATAGCCATTAAAGTTAATTAACCAATACAAATAATAATGCATTACCTGAATGATCTTTACCCATTCAGAGTTCAGACACTCGATCGAATGGAGCTTGCCTACGATCGTGTGTCACTCAAATATTAGACATTCTCCTTTCATTTTCTTGCATGATCACCTCACCCTTCTCAAAAATATGTTCTTTTAATTAAACAAGAACAACGATCACCTGGAAATTTAACAAGGGGTTGAATTATGTCAGAATTTTTTTTTTTGTTTTTTGTTAATAATGATTAATTTCATCAGGCTAGCTAGTAGGTAGGGAAAATGTCATTCAATTATGTCCAAAATTACCCCAACTGATGATTTATTCGTTACTGGGGATTGTTCCTCAGGGGCCGCTCCTGCCATTTCTTTTTATAGAATTTTGTTTTCGATATTAACATGTAGAACGAGATACTACACAGTAACCTAAGGTTTGTCATGGATTATAAAACTATTTATTTTTTACAGCACAATTTTTTTCTAGACAATTCAACACTTACTCAGTTCATGACAAAGGGTATGTATTCTATTGTCTCTGTTAATTTCTTATTACAGTGTACATCAAATACAGTCTTGTGATCTCTCACACACACGTGTATATGGCACTCCATGAACGGCATCAAGTCTATCAAATGAGTTAATTTCTATATTGTCGGTGAACTTCGCCGGACCATCCTGACCCTACTGACTTGATCGCAAGCTGCCACTGCTGGCGGGACTCTTGCCCATGTGATAATGTTAACACGAAAACATGTGAGGGTTTTAACACGTAGGTATGGGGGGGCATTGAAAGGGACGTGTGTGTTTGATCGAACAAGGCCATCATATCTATATCTCTGTGCTGTCAATGACATATAAATGGAAGATTTGTTTGCCTTGCATGCCGGCCCGCTTTGTGAGACAGGTTAACAAAAAATTCAACATCTACGACTAACTGAGTTTTGTTTACTTGCGTCTGAGAAGATGGGTTCCTACTCTTGCTTGACGATCTTGTTCATGTTATAAAGGATGTGGGGACATTATTATGCTCATTTGTTTCATTCATGTCGTCATGGAATTCTCTTCCAATAACGAGTACAAAACCTAGGTAGAGAGAAGTGATGGGGCAATCGGGTGAAGAACATCTCTACATATGAATTTTCTTCTAATAAGGACTAAGGAGGCTTAATGGGGATAGTGAATGGAGGATGGTCTTTCCACAAAACTCTACATTTTCAACCATCAGTCCCTGGTTGAGACTTACCTAATAGCAAAACCCTAATCTTATCTCTTAGGAGATAAAAGTCTTTCGTGCATGGTTCCTAGAGAACTGTTGACATTCGTCCAAATAAAGTACTCTACTAATTACCTTTAGCTTTAGTCAAATTAAACCTCTTAGCTAAAATTTTGGATTGAAAAATTAGTTGTAAAATTAATATAACTTTAGCTTTAGTACTCAAATAAAGTACTCTCCTAATTACCTGATAAAAAAAATATAACTTTTAATTAACATTAAAAAAATAAAGTACTCTGCACATTTACTACTTCACCAGCATGTTCTTAATTTGCATCGAGGTTAAGGTATCAAATGTAACAACTCCTCTTCATTTTCCGAGAGCTAGGACAACTCAAGTTATAAAGGGATCTTCAGCAGTTTTTGACACAAGGGACCCGAAGTTCATAGATATGCAAACACATTCAAGGATAACACTCAACAATTTGTAATTGATCGATAGTTTCCTTTGGTACATTATTATATCCTTTGATCAAGTATCATGAGCCATATATAGAGTCGTAATATATATATATATATATATATATATATATATATATATAGAGCTGCTCTCTCAATGGATCCCACGTAGCTAAAAGGCATGTTTATTAATGTAGTTGCCCTAGCTAGTTCAAACAATATATTATTGAAGCTATAAAATAACAAGAAGTTGGAATTATTTAGGGACTCCAAAGTGGAAAGAAATTCCCAACCAATTGAAGGATGATCCATCCTGTGAAGATGCATTGTTCGGTTAAAACCAGACATGATATCATAAAGCATGTATCCACAGTAAAATGGAGTGCCCTTTTGATAAGTGCTCCAACCTGTTCCAATGCGTCCGAGAAACAAGTGATGTCTCCTGGTCGGCCGATCGTTAATCTCTTGCTTACTTTTTGGTATCTTTAGTTTATTCCAACTATAAAAAATTATGTCCACTGATCCCTTGTAATTAGGACCAATCACCTTGTTCTAGACTAAGACAAAAAAATGTGTGTTAAATTATTTAGCAACGCCTCTTTTTTTCCCAAATCAAATGCATATTTTAATTGATAGATATACCCCTCTTTGAAATAAATATCATGAGTTTCGACTAATTTGAATCAAAAAGAATATTTCACATTATGCTTTAATTTATAATACTAAGAAGAATATTTTGATATAGAAATTTCTCAATATGAATAACGTTGGTGATGAAATTACATGAAAAAAGGGTAATTATATCTATGAGAGCACAAAAAAAAAAAAGACTTCAGTCCGGTCCCTAGCTAGCTTCTAAAACTTAAACATTATTCTTTGTAAGTATATATATATTTTTTAATTTTTAACAAGTGATCAAAAAACATAAAACCTAAAAGAGTAACAATTGTATAGGTTTCAAAAAAACTGATGGCTAAAGTCCAATTCATTAATTAAAACCTAAAAAACATGAAGATATATAGTTCATCTTTTAAAAATTCATGGTTTCAGTTGCAAAAACCCCAAGTATCCATATAAAGAAAACTCTTTTTCGCTCTTCAAATATCCAAAGAATATCGATTGAACTCGTACTAATTAATAATATAATTAAATTAGAAGTTCTAAAAGAATATTCCCAATGTGATATCACTAAAATGGAGTCCATATTCTATAGTAATTAGAATTTGGATGCTTCTACTATTTTATGGAAGGAATAATGTATTTAATTTGTGTTTGAGTGAAATTAATGCTTAGTACATTATTTGTATCATTAACAATATATAGTAGTTAATTACAAAGTGCTACCGTATTATTGTTTGTATTAGATGGTAATCAATGATAATTTAAATATTTAACTTAGCGCCTACCAATATCTGCTAATTTCCACTACACAATAAAATAGAGAAACTATAGCTGGCAAGCGATAGATCTTGTCTTCCATGAGCATATATATATATATATTAGCACTAGCTAGAAAGCCAAGGATGATTACCTGTTAAGTTGAGTAGGATTCTTACAAGACAAAAACTAACAACCTGAAAACATGTTGCAGATATTGGACTGATTGTCGATTCTAAATAAAATCTCAAAATTCTCTTTGTTTCCTTCCTGAATCCCACGATAGCAGCTATCACTCCAAAATTACATGCATCATATTTTAAACACAAAATAATTACATGCATCATTTTTTTCTTTGTTTTACAATGACCATGTGGAAACCTTTCCATGAAATGGCGAATACGTGCATTAGTGACTAAACAAATCTATGGAGGGCTATCTTTGTAGATATTCTGCGGGAGAGTGTTATTGAAACATATATATATCATGCTAAAGAAATACAAATATATAAAATAATATAAAAGATTGATAATCAACCACCAACCAGAAACACTAAAAATATATGTATTGGATGGAAAGAAGAAGATTGGTTAGTAAAATTAGGAAAATCTATTGGTAAATTTTTTCCCAAACAAATTTCCAATCAAAAAATCGGTTGCTAATTGTCTTACGCAAATTTTTAAATAGTAAATCCAGGCTAACTTGACAGGTTGATTTAAGACTCAATTAACCCGAGATGTTGATTAGTCCAAGTTGTAAAAACAATAGAAAAAAAAACTTTAATTAATCCGGCTATCAACTCGTTAACTCTTAGTTTTTTGGATTAATCCATGACCCGATTCTTGTTCCAGATCAGGTTTTAAAACTGTAACAGTTGATAACATTATTCTATGTGAGATGCATGGTTGGTAATAGTTCTACTCAGACACACATTCTTTAATTTAATAATTTTTTGGTATTCTTTTACAAATTTTAGGGGTCAAATTTTTCACACGGTATTTTTATTCTACTTTTGATGTGTTTTAATTTGAAAATCAAACAATATAATAAAATTAGGATTGTTAAAATCAATTGATATAGTATTAATGCATTTAAACACCCTCCAAATTCCATACTTTAAAAAACAATAGAGTATTTATTATAATTGAATGGGGAATATTTGAGTCGACCCAATGTTCTACCAACCTGGAATTTAGGTTGGATCAATTTTTTTTAAACCAGTTTGAACATTGTCTTTGTTAAATTCAAGTAACCTTAGGGGGTTAATTTATGATTCAGTTGATCTGACTAAAATCAAATGAGATCTAGTTGGATCAACTTTAAAAATTATTTTTTAATTTTTATTTAAAATAATATTGTTTAGTTTAAAAAATTCATGGAAGCAATATTATTTTGAGATTGAACCATCAACCTAATGATTCAAATTCTT
Organism: Populus trichocarpa; assembly: GCF_000002775.5. Classification (NCBI taxonomy): domain Eukaryota; kingdom Viridiplantae; phylum Streptophyta; class Magnoliopsida; order Malpighiales; family Salicaceae; genus Populus; species Populus trichocarpa. The sequence goes on along the minus strand of NC_037302.2, from coordinate 13,186,150 downwards.
AATCAAAACCACAACTATAACAATACTTTCTCACCTGTAATAAAATAGATTCTACGAGCATGATAGGCCATATTTTCATGTAGGTAGAGGAGTAATATTCCTAGAATACCTAGATTCATAACATATAAACATTAATTATAAATTGATGGAATTTTGAATTTGAGTTTTTCTTAGAACACTCAAATTTATTTATTTATTTTCATAGAAAAAGGATGGACATATCATATGTCACATAACCCGTATTTGGTGGAGAGGAGAAACGTCTCAGTTATAGCCCGTAAACGTAATAAATGAAAATAGACTCAACTCTGAGGGGTGTAACTCAACTAGTCAGGCTTTGAGTTTATTTTTTAGAGATTACTAGTTCGAGTGCCACAAATTCAAGGTTACTAGAGGCTTACCTGATTATTAATTTCATGACTTCAAGGAATTAGTCGAGATGTGTGTAAACTGACCCGGATATTCACGGTTAAAAAAAAAATATATACCCACGGTAGTAGCATGGGGCACAGTAGCCCTTAAGATGTTTTCTTCTTGTTCAAAGCATGAATGAACGTAATAAAAAATTAATCCTACCTGCTACTATGAGCGTGTTTGGCAGTGTGGTTGCGGGTGCTTTTCAAATAACTTTTCGTGCCAAAATGTATGTCAATGATGTTTTTTTATTTTTTAAAAATTATTTTTGACATCAGCACATCAAAACGATCCAAAACGTACAAATCATATTAAATTTTAATAAAAAAAAATAATTTAAATTTTTTGAAAACACAGTCGTAGCCGCGTTCCCAAACGTTCTCTATATAGCGCTAGCAAACCATTTAGTTGAGATGTAAAACACAACGAGACAAATATTACTCATGTAATGGGATGTTAGCATGCATTTGGGAAGATCAACTTGTGCTCAATGAGACAAAACTGGCAGAGAATTCTCAAGATCCTCATTACCGTAAAAGAGCAGGGCATGTCCGGAAATGTACAAAAAAGAAGTCTAGCTGTGCTAGTTCACCTAATTTTTCAACTAGGGAAAATTCTAAAAGTTAATTTCTCTTTTGAACACTCTTTTTTGCAATATCACGATCTTATAGAACATAACCAAGCACATGATTTAATATAAAGTTTTGAATTTTGATGTCTAAAAAGTAAACACAATGTATTAAATGATTGACCAATCAATTTGATTATTTCCATAATTAAATCTATTCTTAATCGAAACATAAATACGAATGCATCAAAATTATAATTTTAGATTTATTTATTTAATTATGCAAGAAAATTATATGACGTTAAACTAAGGCCCACAAAGCTTCACTTTTTCCTTGTTGAATTAAGATAGCTGGTTGCCCTAATGAATCAATGATTAGTCGTTTCCTTTGACAAGTGGCTGCACTTTACACTAGAAATTAAGACAAAGGAAAAACAAAAGACAGTGGCAGAAAAATCCGGCCCCCTTCTTATGAAAGTTCCTGCTGGAGAGCTTCCCTGTGGGTCCAAAAACCTTGCACATTTATACATCTAACCTGTGGCCCTCTTCCGATGTTATCATTCATTCACAATATCCACAGAACACTACAGTTCCAAATTAATTCTGTATCTTCTTCAACACCTGGCCTTAGACGAAGTTTTAAAATACCGATACCCATTTCCTACTTGTTTACAATCTCTTCTCCAGATGAGGCCCTCTTTAGTAGTTTCTCTTCTGCTTTTGTCCTTTCTCCTCCAGGAGGCTCAAGGTATACATAAATATGCTGAAAACATCAATCATTTAAAGCTGTAAAGAGTTGTTTTTGCGTTGCATGTCATTAGGTCTTAACAACTGCTGATATTTTCTGTAGGGATTCGTTTGGAAAAAGGATTCATGCAAGTTAGAGCTCAGAAAGTCCAGGTGGGTTGTTCAGTTTCTTGATGCTTAGTTTACACATATCGTGATGCATTCAAGTGAATACTGTTCTGATGGGAAAGTGATTGATGTGCAGGGGGACAAGAGTTCTTTAAAAGAAAGAAGTGCTAATGGTGGTGTACTTGGCGAAGCAATTCTCTGCAAAGAAGAGCATTGTATAGGTACCATTACCAGTACGGAAAAAAGAGTTTCTAAATCAGCGTCGAAGAACTCTTCACATCACTGGTTACCAAGCATCCATGAAGATTACTACGGTCCTAGGAATCACAAACCTAAACACCATTAGTTTCTCTAGCTAGAATGCCTGACTTTTATTTATTTTAGAAGTCTCTGATGCTGGGTTTTAGAAGATTCAAACCCTTGATCGTATACTATTAGTACTCTAAAAAGGAAATTTGTCCCCAAGAAATTGATTGTCAAACTTTTCATCTTCACCGATTAAACTAGCTTCGATCATTAAATGGGGTCTTGTCCTTAATGTTTTGAGTGGAAGCTTCACATGAACAACGAGCAATGAAAATGTTGACCACACCTCATCCAATCATATATCCTAAATCATTTTCTATATATATTCTTGCAGGAATGGGTAGGAAACTTATTGCTGTGACAACCTCTACTTCTAGCACTACTATCACCACCTCTAAGGTTGGTTATTATGTAAATGTTATATAGTTTCAATAACTACCTTAGAAACAATACATACATACATACATATGTGTATGTATGTATGTATATAAGACCTCCTACCTTTTCTTCTTACCTTCTCTATATATATGATTGTGAAGAATGAGAAGAACGAAGGAAATAAAGCTGGCTCCATATCCAAGCGGAGATCAAGTAAAGAAGAAATAGTGGGAGAACGTGAAAAACTATTGGTAAATTCTTGGCGGAATTCTGACCATAAAGTCAACGAGGATCACTATGAGGAAATTATGGACTTAACTCAAATGGACTATTCTCCAGCGAGGAGAAAATCTCCAATACACAATTAAGTGCAGTAGGTACAAATTAATAACGAGAGAGGGAGAGATAATTAAGTTTTTCAAGATATAATAAAGTGAATATAAGTTAAACAGCATCACAGGAATGCTGCAGCTTTTTAGGGCTAGCTACGAATGATTTTGTACATATGATATCATATTTTATTGATATTATAATTATTCTTGTACTGTGATTTTGATGATTATCGAATCATCATGAGTATTTTGTGGAAGCTGACTAGATTTTGTAACTGCGGAAGTTATTCTTTATATCATTGCATATCTCTCTCTCTCTCTCTCTCTCTCTCTCTCTCTTCTCTCTCTCTCTCTCTCTCTCTCTCTCTATATATATATATATATATATATATATATATATAGAATAAAAATTTCTTCAAATATAACTATATAATATAAATATATAATTAATTCAAGTTAAGTTTCAACGAGTTTTTAATTGTGTTTCACGCTCTATCTTATCATTACAGTGAAATATTAACCCTTCAAAGTATTAACTCTCTATTAGGTTGAATCTTAAAAGTAAAAATCACATGTTCACGGAATCCGCTTAAGATATAAATATGATGTTAGAAAATCAAAATAGAATTAATAGAAATATATTATAATAAAAATTTATTTTGAGACACCAACACTAGTAGAATGAAATCGAATAACGTATATGAAGTCAATTAATCTTTGATAAACCAGATTAAATTTGTTCAAGAACAAAAAAGAAAAAGAAATTCTCTTAGACATATGACACTGGCATTAATTTTATTAAATCCTAGACTATTATTGAAAAAAAAGATTTGCACTGGTTGAGCCGAAAGACCAATCAATGAGAAGTTCTAAAAGGAAATAATAGCAAAATATTTCTACCAAGTAAATAACCATGTAATTCAACACCCCCCCCCCCCCCCCAAACCCAAAAAAAAATAAAAATCAAAATGTATTTGGAGGCGTGTGCTAGCTAGGTCGATAGCAAAGGTCTCCTAAGTCCTATCACTCCAATTTAGTGACCACAGATTATTGAAGCAAAATATAGGCATCAGGAACGAAACGGCCTATGTGTATAAGGAAGTAGGTGTGAATATACTACAGAGGAAGCAACTGTGGTTTGCTCAATGAAGTTGGTGTTCTTCATTTATGTTACCAGGACCTGGATGTTTGTTTTCTTTCTTTCAAAAGGGATTTTGGGTCGGTCCAAAATGTTTCACTTATTGAATGCAAAAGGTAGTGTGCCGAGAGCTGTAATTGGTGTACGTGGAAGACAAACGTATCTATCTTTGGGCTTACAATGGTGTCCGTCGAAGATTTTCTTACCTTTAATACTTTCTTTGTGAGACATCTTGGCGAAAAATTCCTTTTAGTGGGCTGACAATGGAGTTGTTAGCTGCTTGTATTTCACACGCTGCGCAATTGGATTGTCATCGACAAGGCATGTTGAAAACTTGTGGAAATTCATCAAGAGTAATCTCATTTTTGTTAATTTTTTTTTAATAATAATCGAGATATCATCAAGAGTAAGCTCATGTATCTTGGCAAGACATGAGATTGATGAAGATAAATATGTCAGACAAAAGATTCATTGAAATTTCTAAATAAATAATTAAAAAATTAATTATTGGTCACTTAACACTGTAAATACAAGTCATTTGATCATTCTAAAACAACATACTTTATTCTAAAAAGGAATTAATTAGGTTGAGATTTTTTTTCAAAATAAATTTTTTTATATGGCTACTAAATTGACTATATATCAATGCCTTTGTATCATAGATGTTAATTCGGCTTGGTCCATCAAGATGAAAATCCAAGACTCAATATCTCACTTAGAATGAATTTAAAATTTAATGAATTTTAATATTGAACTAGCTAACATTTATCTAGATCTGGTTAGGTGATCAATACTAAAAAAAATTTAAAAATAAATAAAACTAATATTATTTTAAATAAAAATATAATTTTGATTGACTCGAAGATCCAATAACTAGGATTTTTTTGAGGTTAGATTTCAAGTCAAGTCTGATTAATTAATATAATTTGTATTAATACTAAAAATGTATTAATTTACTATAGATTCAATAACTACTGCTTGTCGATAAATAATACGGATAATAAATATATATCTTCATATTATAATTAAAGATACATAATCAATAACAATTCTTTCAACAATTCCATCTTTTTTTATTTATTAGCACAAAGTACGTACGTTTCCACAACATGTGATTCACTTGAGGGTTTTAGTTTTGATGAGAGGATCAGTTATCACTGCCCTGTTATTTTTCTTCAGGTTCCTGCTCTTTGTTTGACGAGTATCCATCTGCTTCGGTTACATTGATCAATGACCATTATTTTGCAGAACATGTAATTCTATTTGTACTGCTTTTATTTTCTACTCCATAAAATTTTGATCCCATTCATAAAGAAAAAAAAAAGAATCATGAAAACGCTTTGTCCCCCGTCACCATTCCAAGATATTCCTTGAATGTCTCGTTCTGAAATCATAGTTCGTGTGTGTGTGTGTGTTTCAATTCCTTTTTCTATCTTTTTGCTTGTGTCGGAATAAAAAAATCACTAATCATGCTCAAAGCTCCACTCTCTGGAATTTGCTAATGGATAGCTGATGCTCGTATACATATGCTTTTAAAACATATAATTGATTACCTCATTCATAATTTTATATTTTATTTTTGAAATGAGGTGTGTTCTTCGATGTTCGTTCTCTGATTCAATCTCCTTCTTTCTCTAACAAATCTTCTATTCCCTTACTAATTCTCCTATCCTTCCACATGACACATTGCCACATTTTGAATGTTTACAGCTCGTTATATAGACCCTTCAAGGTGTCGACGACATTGATGATATATACTCTTAATAAACTGTTTGTTATTTGTGCTGCAGATCCTGTCAACAGTAGCAGGCTTTGTTCACTGGTATCCAAGATTAATCACCCTGACGGTGGATTTACCTGTGGCTGCGGTGAGTGAAGTTTAGTTTCATTTCTAATTCTAGGATTCATAATAACCGATGTCTATGATTTAACAGTATTTATAATGCAGACATGAGACTTGATATGATGCAGTTTGATGATGATTAATATAATTACAAATTCAACATTTATATTCTAATAACATATTTCTCTTTGTCTCATCCACACTAATTTGTGACTCAACTTGTTTCTTTATCGATTGCTGTGTATCTTTTTGACAGATAATATTCGTTGACAGATCCCAGATATTGCTGGGTATGCTGTACTGTTTTTTGCTCTTCAAAACTCAAAAGAAGAGTGATCTTGCGCTGAAGTAAATAAGTAGTTCTAAAGAATTTTTCCTAAGTGGCATCACCACTGGCTGCAGGCCCTTGCAATATCATGGCAGGAATTATCTTTATTATTTCAATTTGAGTTACCTAAAAGCTGAGTAGATATTCCTAGCTAGCTAGTCATTAAGACTCTGGATCGTGCATATTTAATTACAACAGAACTTTTCAAAGTGTAATACCATGTTTTTTTGCTTTGGATATTCTATTATTAGCTCAAATTAAGTATTCTTGTCGCATACCAATATCGGCTTTCCATTTAGGCGCATGCCGAGATACGGAAACTGTCTAGCAAGCATATTGTTGTAAACCCAAGAAAAATAGTTACCAGCAGTATTGTCTTTATGTCAAACTGAAGAACCAAAAACATGTTTTCCTAATTAGTTGATTGATTGTCGATTCTTGTCAAATTTCAATTTCTTTCACCAAATGTTTAGTTTCCCTCCCAGATAGATTTCCTGATGTCACCCTAAAGTTTTTCATGTTGTAAAATCATTGCAATATTTATATTTTTTTTGTTCTAAATTTGTGTTTGGTTAGTGTTTAAGGATAATAAGAATAAATACAAGAAAAACATAAATATATTTAGTTAAAAAGATAAAAACAAAATCAAGTTTATGTTTGGTTGGTGTTTGAAGATAATAGGAATAAAAACAGGAAAAATATAACACATATTTGGTTAAAAATAAAAACAGAAATATAAAATAAATCTATCTTGAATATTTTTAAAATAAATTTAAGTCATTTAAAAAAAAAACTTAGAAACAGGTATGTTCTATCCAACTATCTTCGTTGCTTCTATCCCGAGATCCTAAACAAACTCTATCTAAGTAAACAATTTCTATGTAGGTTAATATATATAAGACAAAACATATAGATTGTTGATTTTATACTGAATTTGACACCATTATTAAGCTTTTAAACCCCGCCCACTTGAAAATAAAGGCTGATTATCTTTTCATTTTTTTTAATTGAATTAATTTAGTAGGATGCCCTAATCAATGGTTAGTCATTTCAATAATTTGAAGCGTATTTTGTGGGTCCAAGTGAGTGAGTAAAACCCCAATTATACCAGACTCTTACAAAAAATACACGTCCTGATTCAAATTCAAAACTTGCTATGTAGATTTCAAGTTCTTTACCATCACACTACCTCTCTTGAGGAACTTTTTCACTATACACTAGAAAGACAGAGGAAAAACAAAAGGTAGTGGAAGAAAAATCCCGTTTTCTATTACAGTTTCATGTTGGAGAACTACGTGCTTTGTGGCCCTAAAAACCGTGTTTATAATTAACCTACCCTCCAGCTACAGTATTTATAATCCATTCATGCACAATCTCTACAGAATACAAGTTCTAAAATTACTTAGAATTCGGCCAAACCCACATTAATCCGTAGCTTCTGTACGTACCAGACTTCAGAAATATATAGCGAACTGCTTGATCTTTTCCTTCTCTTAATTACTCTTATCTCTTCTTCTCAATGTTTTTCTGAATGAGACCTTCTTTTAGTAGTCTCTCTTCTGCTTTTTTCGTTTGTCCTTCAAGGGTCTCAAGGTATATATGCCAAAAATATCAGTCGTGTTAAGTTAAGAGACCTGATTTTGCTTTGTATGTCTTTAGGTTTGAACATGTGTTGTTGTTTTGTGTAGGGATTCGCTTGGAAAAGGATTCATGCAAGTTGGAGCTCAAAAGGTTCATGTGGGTGCTCAGTTCTTTACACACTGTATGATGCATTAAAATTAATGACTCTTTTTAGTATTTCATATCAGCTTCAGTTCTGATGGGAGTTCTTGTGATGTGCAGGCGAATAACAATACTTCTTTGAAGGAAATTAGTACTAGGGTTCTTGGACAAGAAGCCATTCTCTGCAAAGAAGGGAATTGTATAGGTACCATGAAGAAAAGATCAGTGTCCAAGAAATCTTCACATCACTGGTTACCGAGCATTCATGAAGATTACTGTGGACCCAGGCATCACAAATCTAGACACCATTAGTTTTTCTTATCTAGTTAGAATGACTGGCTTTTATTTCATGTCCTTGGCTAGTAGTGATGTATTTTTTTAACTCTGACATAAGAGCTAGCTGCTGGGTTTTGTAGATCTAATTAAACCCATGATCTTATATACTTTCAAAGCACAAGATATTCTTATTAAATTGTTATTCCTTACAAGATAAACTAGATCACAATAAAAGAATTGATGATCTTGTCAGAATGTTAATTTCTATATAAAGTTCAAGTTCAATCAACAGTTAATGCTAAGAATTTCTCAAAAAAATATGCTAAGAAGCTAGTTGATTTTGCTCCCAGTAGCAACACATCCATTAATATCAAAGTGGTTTTCATATTTAATGTTGTTGCAGTAATCAATAGGAAATTTATTACTGTGACAACCTCGGCTTCTAGCACTATCACCACCTAGAAGAGCATAGTTATGAGATTCAGCTCAATGGTTGTGGTCCAAGATCAGAGGTTGACGAGGATCAACTCAACCTTTCACTTTTTTTTTTTGGAAAAAGAAAAAAAGAAAACAAAACAATATTATTTTGATAAAAAAAAAATCTGGTTTTTCCACTTGCCGTCCCACGTCGGGGCTAGAGTTAACAATTCACCAAGTCAACCCATTAGGCCGGTTCCAGTCTAAAGATTGGTTATTGCAGAATTAGAAGCCTGCACAATACGCTATTAGTTACTAAATAGTTACATTAACTAAACTTGCTTAATTAGCCAGCTAGAGTATAAATATAGAAGCCCTCCATCTCATGATCTTCTTTCTTCCACTATATGATTGTACTGAATTAGAAGAATGGAGGAAATAAAGCTGACCTCTATATCAAGCACAGGTCAAGTAACGGATAATTAAAAGGTGGGAAACATGAAATGTTGCAGTAAAGCTGACATCGATATCCAAGGATCACTGTGAGGAAAATTATGAATTTAACCGAAACCTCCTTTTACATAACAAAGTGAAGGACATAACGAGATGGAGAGAGATGGATAGGAGTTAACAGTACTATTGCAGAAATGGTGGAGATCTTTTAGGGTGGAGAAAGATTTTGTACATAAGATATCATAGTTTATTAACATTTTTGATATTATCATCCTGTGATTTGAATGATTATTGAATCATCATGAACACTTGGTGGATGCTGACTAGGTTCTGTTGCATTACAAGTTACATGGAAGGATTTTAAATTCAGTCCAGTGCATGTCAAGAGTGTATAGAAGTTGACTCTGTGACTGGGAAACCTAACCAGTTTTTGAATGGACATTGTACGGAAGAGATTGGGGTGAAGAAGAAGGAGATGCACACGCGCATGATTGTTGTGGAAAAGGAAAATAGAAAGTCGTTGAATTATTAGAAGGTTTCAGAAAATCCTTACAGAAACCATGGGAATTATCAAGACTTTGGTCCTAGTGTGGATTATAAAGCACTATGACGTACTAGATAAAGAACAATATGGAATGGAGCCAGAGTACCTTTCGGTGCCATTGATTTAGACAATGAATTCTTCCTGGTTCAATTGTCTAATTTGATTGATACCTGCATGCACTAACTGATGGGCCCTGGACATTGTTAAGTCCTTGTCTGACCACTCAGATTTTGTACTCGAGTTGATCTTAGATCAAAACCATAGTAATTAAGAAAATAAAATTTTATATAATTGTTAATTTTAAATCTAAAATTAATTAAGATATATGTAAATAGTTTCAACATCTATATTAATTAAAATAATTAATAAAGAATTTGGTTCTTATATTCATGCGAACACAATCGTAGAAGAGAGGTCAACGCTAAAATCTCTATTGCTAATAATGGGGTATCTTGTTTGTGAGTTTGTTAGTAGTTGTTTTTTAAAATGTTTTTCAATTAGAAATGCATTAAAATAATGTTTTTTATGTTTTAAAAATTATTTTTGATATCAACATATCAAAATGATATAAAAACTCCAAAAATATTAATTTGAAGTAAATAAAAAAATAAAATAAATTTAAATTTTTTCAAAAATATTTTTAAAACATAAAAACAAACATGTTCATGTCTGGTATTGCGGTATATTTTTTGTTGTTATTTGAAAAAATAAGTTTAAAAATGCTACAAATTATAACTTTTATTAAACTCAAGTTTTTATCACAATTTAAGAAGAAAAAACAAATTTAACCAATGAAAACCAAAAAAAAAAAATTAAAGTTATGAGCAGTTTAAAAACAACCGACACCGTACGGAGCTTAATATCTTAGCTAGCTAATATAGGAACTCCGGCTTTAAATAGAAAAGGCCCAAACCCACAGCCTATCCTAGTCTAACCCATTTAACTCAAAAATCAAATAGAGCCCACGAGGGGAAAACAACCAAAACCCAAACAGAACCTAACAACCATCATCGTGTTACATGCTAACCCATTAACCATCATCAAACTCCATAAATTCATCAATTTTTTGTTGCTGTAACTGAAGACACTCCATTGAACTCGCTCGTAGCTCAGATTGATGAAAATATGGAGTTTGATGATGGCAGGCACTGACGAGGAGACGAATGAAGTCGCGACTGACTGATAAGGTTGACAATCCTATATTGAACCGAAAAAACCCCATAATATTGAGAGCTCTCTGATCTCTCCCGTGCAGCTAGGTCACGGGCTAATAAAACTCTCTCTCTATATCCAGTATCCCTGTTTGAAAATCTAGCTGGTTCTGGAATGGTGTTATCTGCCAAAGAGTCTATCATTGATGAATTTAAGGCTACTTCTGAGGAAGGTGGGATGGCTGCTTTTGCCGGCGGGGAGTGTTTTTCAACATGGTTAGAGAGGAAGCAATCTATTTATACTATTTTAATTTAATGAATTTTATGATTTGGAATTGCCAAGGAGTTAGCACTTAGCAGTACTCTTCGAGTTCATATATAAGCCTGAACTCCTAGTTGTGGTTAAACCTTGGATGAGTGGTCTGAAGATAATTAAAGATATTACGGCTTTGCAGGTCCGAAAATAATTTATTATAAATTTATAGGTGGATATTTAATTATATTTGTTTTTAAAGAAATTTAATTTTAATATATAAAAACTAATTTAAAAATAAACTTATTAAATAAGTATCATACTTTAAGTAATAATTGGAAAAAATTAATCGATTCCTTTAGATTATAGATCAACAAACACACATAAAAAATTCATCACGCTCCCTTCAAAATCAAATTTAAGCAAGTTATCTATGCTCTTTTTTTTTTAATTCATAAAATGGATGTTGGATCCAAAACTTTATGTTTCAGCCTGACTTGACTAGAAGGGTTTTTTTTAGAAGTGAAATGTGATTTTTAAACGCAATAAAAAAAATTACCACATTGTCAGACAGTAATAATTTGTGCTGCTACCAACCAATTTACCAACAGTAAAAAGTAAAAAGCCCACCGCACCAGTAAAAAGAGAGATAAAAAAAAATGTACAGAGGAGAAAAACCTGAATAATTTTTGCAAACCTCGTCCTACGTTGGCCACAACACTACATAGTTGACAGGGAAGAGAGAGAGAGAGAGAGAGTTTTTGATCTTGTGTAATATAAATTCAGGTGTCAGCTCCAAAATACACAGAGAGATAGCACGCAGACACGGCATCTCTCTCTGTCATTTCTATATATCTCTCCCTCTCCCTCTATCTGTTCTCTCTCCTTATCAAACCAGATTTTCTTTCTTTTTATCTCAGGTAACTTACTGACTCCTTTCTTATCTTGTCTACTGTCTTTTATCGATTTTCTTAATTGTGTGAATTGGGTTGTCATTCGGAACTTGATGGGTTGGTTTGCATGCTTTTGATGACTGGTTAGGACCCAGAAATTGAAAGTCTTGAGCTTTTTTTGTTTGATCAAGATTCGGTAAACCCTAGAGAGTGAGAGATAAATGGGGAATGGGATTTTGATTGTTTGCATTTGCGTTAAGGGAAAGGTTGCTTATTGGGATGTGGCAACTTGATTAAGCTCCAACTTAAGTGATTTATGTTGATTGAAGTGTGAGTGGTGGAAGTGAAGATTGTCAATTCTTGGTGTTTAGTGATATTTAGGGATGAAGGCGCCCTCTTTGGGTGCATAGATGTGGTAAAAAATCATTATCCGTGTTCTCAATCTGTTGGTCAATGTAAATGTCTTGAATTTGTGCAGTAGTTTACTTTTTTCTTTGAATTTACTCTATGATTTTCTCCGTCTACCGATTAGTTTTGAATCGGGAGCAGGCCCCAATTCTAGATGAGCTGTTTTGATGGTAGAAGCTTGGATTTTGAATTCTTCAAATTTAGAGTTTACATTGAATTTCACTATGTGAAGCGGAATATGGCTTATAAATATGCCAGTAATGTCACTTGGGACTGGAGACATTACTTCTTGGAGCTTGATTTCTACATTATATAGCATGGATTTGATCCTGAGATTTATGGTCTGAAGTTGATTTCGATGTGGAGCAAAATGCAATGTGGGCGTGCATACAGATATACACATGACATCTTGGAACTTGTTTTCTGCTCCTGGTAACAAAAAATGTTCCATTTGATGATCCTTATGAGTTTTCCCATTTAATTAGAGAAGGCAGGGGAGGAGTTGGGAAAGCACGGTCTTGACCGCTGTAGACATAATATAACACACCAAAGACATATCATATAACCTATCAATTGAGAACATGATGTTATGTTTCTCTTCTGTGACATCATAAAATATCAATATCTAGCAGGGGACTCTTGAGCAATCGCCATCTTCGTCTAGTGAGCGATATCCTACCAAATCAGCAAAAAATGGAAAGAATATCATCAATCAGATCAATGCGGTCCATGGTAGTTGGCTGCAGGATTTGTCATGTTGTTCATTACCGTTACCATGATTATGTGTTTTGCAAGTCTGGAGATTTTTCTAACTGTCTCATATAACACACACTAAAATAAGGAAAAGAAAAGGAAAGAAAAAGAAAATGAAGAGAAGAGACAAATAAAAAAGGGGAAAGGAAACAGTGTTTCAAATTGCCTTGAAGTACATATTGATATGGCAATATGTCTATATGGTGGTGGATGCTGAGATTTCCCTATATGTGAGAGTGGTCTGCTTGCTGATTTTTGTTATTTGTTCTTGCATTTCTGCACATCTTCACTCTCTCTCGAAACAATGATGTATTATGACCACAATGAAGGGAACCGACACCCCTTTTTGTTGGCATTAGGGCACTCATTGACTTACTGTTTCCTGAGGAACCTTATCTATCTTACCAATATAATACTGTGACTTATCTGGTTTATGGACAAGCATGCTGTTGCCTCATCCTAGCAACTCCCAAACCTAATTTCCTTCATTTGTTTCTTTTCCTTTCTTGTTTGTAGGTATCCATTCGTCTGAGGAGAATGGGAAGTAATATTGCTGATAAAATTCATGGAGCTGGTGAGGCAGAGGGTTCTGAAACAAACATTGAAATAAAAATAAAAACATTGGATTCTCAAACCTATACTTTGAGAGTGGATAAACAGGTAATTTTTTGCTCCCACTGAACCATGGCTCATGTCATTGCAGTGTGTATGTTTTGTAAACTTGCTATAATACTTTAGATGATCAATGAGTTCAAATACATCCCAAAGCCAGTTATTACGGGGATATATATATATATATATATATATATATATATATATATATAAGGATAGTTTTTTTTTTCTTTCTGTTTTTATGTCTTTTTTTGCCTCCTTTTTCAAGAGCTCTAAATTGCACTTCGATCATATTTCTGTCATTGTGGTGAGAGACAGACAGTTACTAGAATCTGAATCTTAGAAAGAGTAGAAAGAAGAGGAAATTGAGTGGTCTTAACAATTACTAGTAAAACCTCTTCACCAGCATGGTCAGAAAATTTCTAGTCCTTATAAGTGATCCAATGTGCCTTTTTGATCTAGCTAGTTACATACAGATGACACAAAGGCTACACTCTCTAGCATCCAACTCATTTTCCTTCTCAAGAACATCTCTTCAACAAGCTCTTATGTAAAAATCTGTGGAGCATTATCCATTGTCCCACATTTTACTGAATATTTGTGCAAATAATACTGAGAAGCAGATCTCATGAGAAACTGGACAGAAAGCAATTACAGAAGATCCACTATTTCCCTGTGTCTTTTATTCATATAAAACTGTTGAAACATTCTTTGTTGCCACTGAATTCTTAATTGTAAGAGTACACCCTGCATTATGATCTTAAAAGGGTCTTTATGCTTATATTGTGAGTGGGGATTTGCTAGTTGATAACTTGTGCATGATTTTTTGTTTGTGGAAGCCATTAATTTCATCATGCTTTCCCCTTTCTTGAATATCCATGCAGATGCCAGTTCCTGCTTTAAAAGAACAGATTGCTTCTGTCACTGGCGTGCTATCAGAACAACAACGTCTAATATGTCGTGGAAAAGTCTTAAAAGATGACCAACTACTCTCTGCCTATCGTATCCTTTTTTCTTAATGCTCAAGGGCAACTCTAAAGTACAATATTTAACAAAAAAGATTGTGTACCCAAAGTGAGGAGATAGCTAGAAGCTCACTTCAAATTTCTTTTAACAGTTTTGATGAAGGTATTACCTAAGTGGTGAACCAATGACACATTTATTTCTGCTGTTAAACTGTAAAGCTAGGCAGAAAAGTAGAAAAGAGCTCATTAAGACAGTATTGATGCAAAAGAGTTATTTTGGGACACCTTGGAGTTTGTGCATTGGCGGGTAAAATGTTGAATTGTGGTTGGATAGTGTTGCAGTTTTGTTCCTCACTGCTGATTTCAGTAATGCTTAAGTGTAAATTCCAAGTGAGCTCACATGCTAGTGCTCCATGTCCATGAGATTCATCCTGCAATGCTAAACAGTTTCATGTTTTCCCTCAGCAACACTGAATTGTAAGTCTGAAATACTAGGTATGGACATAAAAGGGGAAAAAGCCTTGACAAAAGAGAGGTTTGAAGGTATGTGCTGTAGATGCATGTGACTGCACAAGTCTCTTCATCGGTTCATCTTTAGCATACTTCTAGGTGAATGAATGACTTTGGACAGCTTATCAGGTGGAGAATAGAGAATTGTGTCACATTTCAATTGATTGTATCACACCCAAGCATAACCAAAAACACATGTACATATTCCAAATAAGCCGACATCTGCAATTCTTTTTTCTGAAGTAAATTGTTTTCTGGTGGTTTCTGGCAAGTGCTTGTTGCAATGGTGCATTTTTGCTAGAAGGAAACTTTAAGTGTGGGTGAAGTATTTGAATCAAAACATATATGGTATGAACTAGTTAGTATTTTACTTTTCCAGAACAAATTAGCAAACATTAGGTCCCGAATGTATCAGGATATTCATTGATTGAACTAGAAACCTATAAACCATCCTTTGTTAAATTTCTTTATTTGCTACCTAAGGAATATTTTCATATCCCTGTACTTTTTTTACTCATTAGCACTATTGTCTTATTATATTGTTTGGTTGGTTTATTTGCTTAACATGTGTTAGATGTCGAAGATGGTCACACCTTGCACCTGGTAGTTAGGCAACCTATACCATCTGAGGGCTTATCCAATCATTCAGGTTTGGCTTGCCTTAACATTTGCTTGCATCATCTTCTTCTTCAACTGTACAAGGTTCATCTCAAAAAAGGATACTAATTCAAGTTTATCCAAAGCTGTGGAGGACTAGTTGTGGTGGTCTAAAGGGTCCTGTAGATGCCCCACAGCCTGTAAATATTGAAAAACAAAAAATTACTGCACAAGGTAATTAATGGCCATAATGGATTGTTGACCCACACAGAGGGGTTGATACACATTACTTCAGCTAGAGTATGGTTTCCAGTGCACCTTGAATTATTTTCACGAAAAGGTTGGTATAGTATAGAAACAACCCCCCCCCCCCTCCCCCCAGAGGGGTTGCTACACATTAGTTCATCTGTGAGAAGCAACTGGATATGAAATTCATCCTTTCTGTCGAATATGACATTTGTTTGGACTAATGGGACTCTGGATATAACAGATTATCCTTGGTAATTAATTTCATTAAGTGCTCAATATTGCCATATGATTAATCAGAAAAGCAAGTGGTGGTGTTCTGTTGGTTCTTATTTAATGCTTATAGTTTTATTTAGGTGCTTCTAATGATTTAAAGAGCAACCACGCTACAAATAACAATTGAGTCATTTTGACATCTATAGGAGCTTAGTAATTGTTGTAGCAATACTGCTCTGTTTATGTCATAATCTGAGCTTTCTGAAATGGAATTATATACCTTTATTTCTTTCTTTTTTTCTTTCCCTTTTTTTTAATGTTATCTTTCATGTGCTAGTAAAATTATCCATGGAGTAACTCCTGCATGTCAATGTTGCAGCCAGTGATCCTGCTTCAGGTTCAAGCCATCACACTGGTCAGGTGGCTCCCAGTGTTGTAATAGAAACTTTTAGTGTGCCTGATCAAGGGGATGCAGTTCCTCCAGAAATCAGTAGGGTGCGGCTACAACTAGATTTTGAATATAGCAATTTTAGATTTTCATACCAATGATTTAATTGTTTTATAATTATCTCTTAATTGATTCTCTGGAGCAGATTGTCTCTGCTGTTCTTGGATCTTTTGGATTTTCAAATATCGGAGGTGTCAGTGAAGGGGTCGATGTGGTAAATATTTAAATTCCAACCTCTAAAACTAATTACTTTATTGTTATACTCTTGAAAATCTATTGTTGGTAAGGATGGAGATTTCTTCCCACTTTTCTTACTCACAGAGGCAAACAAACAAATTGTCTTCGAAGTAAAATTTCCAGTATTTTTGTATCTGGAAGTTGTCTATTTTAAGTTTTTATTTGACTTTAGACGTGAAACACATTTTGAGACATCAAGCTGGTTCATATTTTATCAAATTAGAAAGATGGACCTTAATGCTTTTTCATACCTGTAAATGCTCATTTATGTTTTGGGTCTTGCTCTTTGTGACTGGGATGGATCTTTAAGGAGCGTGGTTTGCGAAGAACATCAGCTGCTGGTGGCACAATGGATGCAAGCCAACTGCAATCTGAACAAACTGGCACCAGGGGTCAGTCTGACAGATCACAGAATGTTTTTGGGCTTCCGACAGCAGTTTCCTTGGGATCTCTGAATCCTCCTGTAAGTTAGGAGTCCTCTTCTTCTCCACCCTCTACCTTCTTTCTACAACATGGATTCTTTGGCCTGCATATCTTTTTGCAGTTTTAAGTATTAGGAATATTTTATTTGTACTTGTAGGTAATTCCTGATTCTCTGACAACTCTGTCCCAATATCTGAGCAATTTGAGGCGAGAATTTGATGCCATCGGTCAGTATCTGTATTTTGCAAATTTCTCTATGGTTAATAAATATCATTTGCTTCAATGGGGCTGATTTGGCCATTGGATTTCAATTCTCTTCATTGACAGGCAGAGGCGGGGAAAACATTGCTCAAGCAGATGCTGCACTCAGGATGGAGCAAATAGATTCTAATACCACATCACTATCAGGAACTGGACAAGAAAGACTTCCATCACCTGCATCCTTGGCAGAAGTGATGCTGTCTAGTAGACAATTACTCACCGAACAAGTTGGAGAATGTTTACTTGTGTGTTATTTAAAAGCATTCTATCTACTTCATATGTTCTCTATTATCTTTACTTTTGTCTTGCTTTATTTTTTGGGTAGCCAACAGTATATCCCATTTTTTACCAGTGAATTTAGTTGCTTGCGGCCATAGGAAGTGGTCATCTTTTTATTATGTTTCTTCTTTTTGTTTAACATTTTATAATTTTAATAGAATTTGATTCTTTTAAGTTTTTAACCTTGAAATATTTCAACATTTACCATTCTTTTATTTATTCTCAGAACTAAAACTTAAATGCATTGGATCTCCCTCCCTGTTTGTTCTGTATGTTGGCAGCAACTTGCAAGACAACTAGAGAATCAAGCACATATTACTGATACTGCAGCGCGACACGCAACTCAGTCTAGTGCATTGAGAACTGGAGTCCAACTTCATAATTTAGGTGCCCTTCTTCTCGAACTTGGACGTACAAGCATGACATTACGACTAGGTCAAGCACCGGTAAGATTATCTCCAATTTCTCATTTATGGCAACCTTTCATGCTTGACATCTCCCGAGCTGTATGTGTCATTGTGGTTTGTTTATTTACAGTCTGAAGCTGTGGTTAATGCGGGCCCTGCTGTTTTTATCAATCAATCTGGTCCTAATCCTCTCATGGTTCAGGTCATAATCCAGACATCCATACAAATTCCTCTTGTTTTTCATCTTTTCATTTTTCTTTAAATTATGTTTCTCTGCTGATCACTCCTATGCATGCAGCCTCTTCCTTTTCAACCAGGGACAAGCTTTGGTGCTGTCCCTTTAGGATCCATGCAGCCTGGATCTGGTCTGACTAATGGTGTCGGTACCGGGTTTCTTCCAAGGCGAATTGATATACAAATACGAAGAGGTTTTCTTCAAATTTGATGTCTGGAATAATTAATATGTATGGTATTTCTGATGTGTGAATCTACTTACAACTATTCTTATTTTACCCAAGGTTCATCGACAGCTACCCCCAACAATAATCGTGAGGAACATGGTCAGACACAGCAAACTGCTGGGCAGAGAAACCCACCAACCAGTTCTGGTGGTGAAAATCCTAGTAGTCAAACAAGTTCAAGGCTCTCAGAGGGTTCATCTTTTGCTGGAGAGCCTGTACGAGTGGTGCCTCTTAGAACGGTGGTTGCAGCTGTTCCTGGCACATTTGGCCGCCTTCCTTCTGATTCATCTGGTAATTCTATAGGTCTATACTATCCTCTTCTTGGACGATTTCAAAATGTAGCTTCTGGGCATGGGAATAGTGGGCGGGGATCTCAAGCATCTGGTGAATATCACACTGCTGAGGTCCAAACTGAGCAGCTGCCAACTCCTGAACCTGCTTTGCAGCAGCAAAACTTTGAACAACGCACAAGAGATGGTAATGTGACAATACTGCAGTTCAATGAAGTTTTGAGGATTACTTGGCTCATGGAAAAGTCTTAAGTTTGTAGTTGTGGACATCTTTTCCAGTGCAAGCTCAGGAGGCTTGAAAGGGGATGTTTTGGTTCATCTTACTCATGAATACATGCGTGTCAATCAGTGGCTTTACTTGTGCTGCTGTTAATGGTGGTTGATATATTTGCCAGTCCCCTATGGCTTATGCTTTTTTGTGTTATTTGTTTTTCCCCTACATTCTTTTGAGTCTTCAATAATCATTTCAATCCTGCATGAACGAGGGAGGAAGGGCGATTTCCACATATATTGCTATTTTTGAACATTCCACATATATCTTTCTTTCTTAAAATTTCATAGTAAAAGTATCATGCTTACTACTATAACACATACACACCCTTCTTTGATTATTCTGATCCACGCATATGGATTCCAATTTGCAGCAAAACTTACCTGCCATGCAGCCAATTTCTCAATGCTGTTTTCTGAGTTGTATTTATTGTTATTGTACCATTTAAGTACATGATGAAAGGCTTTCCTTTAGGATGCTGAAGTGGATTCTTCCTAGCACCAGTCAATAAGAGCACCCCATCCTCACCCTAAAAAATAAGGAAAATAATGTTTGTGTTGTATTCTCCTTTTTTAAAAGTGTCCTGAGTTTTCTTCCATATGTTTATTTCCTAAAGATTTGATTGGGGACCTTTGAGAACATATCGTTACAGGCTTGCAAGAAATCGGTTTTTTTCAGTTCACAATATCATGTAGAAATTCAATTGAAGTTAATGTTGTGTATAGTAGTCAAAGTTTTGATGGTTGCTCGCTGTATCTTGCTTTAGGAGTTGATGATATGACTGTATGAGAAGATATGAGCTTAATCAGCTGTTCTATACTAGTTGACCAACCTTGCTGTTCTTCCAGGATCATTGCCACCAAACTTGAGACAAGAGCCTTCTATTTCTCGCAGTATAAGTATCAACATTCTGTCAGCTAGTGGGGCCCAAAACAACCAGGATTCTGA
This sequence comes from Populus trichocarpa, assembly GCF_000002775.5. NCBI lineage: Eukaryota > Viridiplantae > Streptophyta > Magnoliopsida > Malpighiales > Salicaceae > Populus > Populus trichocarpa. Next base: position 13,165,947 of record NC_037302.2, on the reverse strand, counting down.
ACGACATATCCCCGACAATATTTTGCAGCTTCTGAGGACCATCTTACCTGGTGATATCCATATGGAGGATGCCAGCTTACGAGGAACAACTACTAGTTCTGTCCCTGAGACTGCAGGGCAATCTACTGCTACTGCAGAAGCAGAACCAAGAGCTACTGATGAGGGGATATTTCTGTCTAATTTGCTTCGTGAGATCATGCCCCTCATATCTCAAAGTGGAGGTGCAGAACCCAGTGCCATACCTCCTGGAGAAGCACAGAACTCTGGGAATCAGAGGCCTCGAGATTCTTCAACCCATGTATGTAGCATTTTCAGTTATCTTTCAATGGATACTTATCTCATGTCCCTTACTATTCTGGATTTCTTGCTTCACCCAATCAAATGAATCTTGAAGGTGTTGGCATGATGTTGTAAATATGTCAAGCTAAATTGATGTGTGCATAAAAACATCAGAACTACAAGACTAACCGGTGGCATATTTGCAGGCTGAAAACTCTGGCATTGGAACATCTCGTGGCCATGATACGGAACCAAGCCCTCCAAATTCAAAACGCCAAAAGGTCTGGCATGTTTAAGGAATTTCATTTCTTTTCTTTTCTGTGCAGCCATCTCATCCTTCAGCTGTATTAAAATTAACAGTAAATATAAGTTTTTGAGATGCAGTAAGAAGTTATTATACAATGAGTATAGATTAGCCTTGATGAATTCAATGAATTTAGAGACAATTCGGTAACAATCTGTTATATGAGTCTCTGGTTATTGTTCTGTTTCCCTTTGTTGCATTCCTAGAATATCAAGTATTTTTGTACAATGTCATCCAGTATGTGATAAAAATGAGTAGAATTTGTTATATTTTTTGAAAGCTCCAAGCAGCCTCAGAGGATGGGTAGAATTTGTTGCACAAGATCTATATATAATAAATAAGTATGCAACGTTAAGCATTGTGGAAAAGTTTCTGCCAATGCTTTGTCTATCACTACCTAGGCATTTGGCTTATTATAACAGGATCTCTGTGTTGTTCAATATATGGCAAATATTCTGCTGAGAATTTCACCATTCTTAAAGTTTTTCTTTAGTCATTACTGAAATCAAAATGATGGAATTAAATTTACATTTTTCATTCTGGAAACTTTATTATTATATATTTTATTGATCTTATTTGCTGGTGCAGACTGAGTGATTTATCTGTGGACAAAGGATTCAAGAGCTGAACTTGTGATTATGATCTCAGACAGCTAAAGAATCATGTGTTTCTTCTATAGGTTAATGGCGGTTGGTCTTATCTTTTCAATTTAGTGTAACATGTCAATGATGGTTGGTCATTTTCTCAAGTTAATAGGCAATGAGTTGAGATGAAATGCTTGGTTTCCATACTGTAACATTACGGCTTTGTATACTTCGGAGTCCTATTAGGCAAATTAGCTTCAACTATTTTTCAATACTTCATCACCATATGTTTGGTTTTTACTCGTTTGCCCTGGTATGTGATTGCTGGGAAGGTTTGATATGACATTACTATTCAGAAAGTAATTATTCAGCGCAATTAGTTTATATTACTATATTTCTTCCCTTTGCATCCATGTGCGTTTATGGACATTCATGTGAGCTTTGTGGATGGCTTTCAAGGGGGAGAGAGTAGGGGCTGTGCATGTATTATCATTGTTATTTTCATATTCCATGTGTTGTTTCTTGCTCAGGATCTAGAGGGAAAGCTAGAAGTTAAAATTTCCGGTGGATGCTTTCACCAGACGGTGGACTTGGAATATGTTGCAATGATGGTAACATGTAAAAAACTAGTTTAGCTACCAGGTTTTGTAAGTGTCTTGTTAGAATGCAAGGTTTGATGGTCTTGCATCCGGGAGGAGAACCAAAGACAAGGGACGTCAAAGATGGGTATCAATTGTCAAATCCTTTCATTATATTTGAACATGGTTTATGCTAATATTAGTATTTGTGTTTAAATACAATCCAAATCACTAACATGACATTATCCTAAAATTGAAGATTGTTTCCTTTACTATTTTCTTCCCAAGTTCAAGGGATTTTGTTGTTTTATTAAGAAATTATATATTTTTTATTTTTTAAAAGTTTATTTTTTATCTTAGTTTTCAAAACGATATAAAAATATAAAAAAAATATAAAAAATTTTAGTTGAAGTAAAAAAAATATATAGAGATGCTTTACCACTCTTCCTTTTTTTTTTTTTTTGTTATGATTTTTTTAAAAATTATTTTTGTTGATTTTATTTTTTAATATTAAAAAAGTTAAGAATTTAGCTTCGTAATTTATTTTATTATTATTTTGTTTTCCTATGAGATTAGCGTAGTTTACATGTTTGTCAAAGTAACTCAGGTTGTTCTAGTTTCGGAGAAAATCATGTTATTAAACTTTATAAACAAATAAAAATTAAAAGACGTGGGGAAATCACTGTTCATCCACACTCATTGTGTTAGAGAATAATATAAAATTATATATTTGAATATCATTTAACAGTTTAAGTTTTTAGGTTAAGATGGTTATTCGACATGGTATCAGAGCTTTATTAATCAAGTGGTTTCAAGTTTAAATTTCACTACCTCAATTCTATTTGATAAAAAATTAAACACAATGTAGTGTGAGTTTGTGCTGGTTAGTAGGTATGACAAGTTCAATTTTTTTTTAATTAGTTTTTTTTTATTTCACCTGAGATTTTGGGTTGATTGAGGATTCAGTTTCATGATTGGTTTTATTTTGTCTTTTTTGATGTTATCACAGTCTTAAAAAAACATCTTGGTATTGTGATGGTATTTGATTTCACAATCGTCTATTTTTATTGTTATATAGTTACATAAAAAAATACTTTTTTAAAAAAAATTATAATGTTAGTGGAGTCCATTACCTGATTCACAAGTTTGGTATACTAGCCCGGGTTACCCGATTCACATGTTTGACGAGTTTACCCATCGGTTGGATTTTTTTTTTTGTCTTTTAATTATTTTTAATTATTTTTTCTATTGCATCTATCAATATTGGATTGGTTAGGAAATAGAATCTATAATTGATTTTTGTTTGCTTTTTATAGGGATAACTATCTCAAATGTATATTTTTAGGTTGGATCTCAATTTTATGAGTATTTATTTTTATCATATAATTAAATAAAAATAGTGTATAAAAAAGTAATTGAACCCAGTAGAGTCCATGACCTGTATCGCGGGGAGATCGAAGTCAATTCAATCCGTTATTATCTTAATTTTTTTTTTTCAAAGTTATCATCTTCAAGTTTTTTTAAAAGCAAAGTCATGATTTTACCGATCATCAACGTTGTATTTGAACCTATAAAATTAATCGATTTAAGTTGAGTTAGGTCTTATATGATTTAATTTAAAATTCAAAAACTCGAATTAGATAAAAAATTAAATCAGAAAATTTTAAAATTGAATCAAATTTAAAAATATTATTAAAAAATTCTCTGTAATTTTAATATCTTTTTATATTTTTAAAAAATATCCGGTAAGATATATTAGTATCTTACCAAACTCTGTATTGAAAAGGACCACCAAGGCCCATTTATTTAACAAAAAATTATTACTACATATCAGCGAGCAAAATAGGGTTTAAAGCTTGCTCATTTCAGCAAGAGGCTCTCTCTCTTTTGTATCTTTTGCCTCCTGCTGTTTCAGGTCCTTGTAGAGAACACAAACAGCTGTAAATCATGGCTGAGCAGGTTCTCGCAACACACTCTCTTGCTATTCACTGCTTCTACTCCAAACACGTTTAGTCTTAGATCTTATTATGAGCTCTCATTATGGTTTCTTTATTTCTGTGTTGCAGACTGAAAAGGCATTTTTGAAACAACCCAAAGTGTTTCTCAGGTAATGTATTAGAACAGCAAAAGAGGCGAACTTTCTGTTTTGGGGTCTTTTTATTTGATGTGGGTTTTTGCTGTTTTGTGTTTTTTGATTTGTTTGTGTTTTTTTGGCAGTTCAAAGAAATCTGGGAAAGGAAAGAGGCCTGGAAAAGGTGGAAACAGATTCTGGAAGAGTATTGGATTGAGTTTCAAGACTCCCAGAGAAGCCACTGAAGGTTTGTCTTTTATAGTTGTGTCATTCTTATGATGCTTTCATGTTTGTAATTTTATTGAGCTTTGTATATTTTATTCTAGTTGAATGCACTGATTTTAATGGATAATGGAGTCAAGTAACCAAGATATGTTCTATGATCATAGGGTTGTAAATACTAATATATTTCGTTTATGTATTAACTTGCTTTGTTACAAATCAATGTGTGATATGGAGGAATTAGAACCTTGTCGATGATGATATGGAATTTAAATAGTTATTAAATAATCACACATGTCGAGTGCCATGGACACGATCTCTTTAAATGCTGTTGATATGTCTCCATGCTTGTGTTTCTATCCATGTTTTTTATGCCAAGTTCTTCGTTTGCAACTTGATTCATATGTTTGCTCCTCTTTCATGTAATTTCTCCTTCACATGATATTTTTGTAGAATGTGAAATTTGCTGACGTTGTACTCCCATATGTTTACTTCTGACAGGAACTTATATTGATAAAAAATGCCCCTTCACCGGCACTGTTTCTATTCGAGGTCGTATCTTAGCTGGAACTTGTCATAGTGCCAAGATGGTGAGGACAATTATTGTTCGGCGGAACTATCTTCACTGGGTCAAGAAATACCAAAGGTCTAGTCCAATTTTAGTTCTGGTGTTTTTCAGTGCATATTATCACACCATTATAATTTAAATATTATTTTTTCCCCATAGATATGAGAAGAGGCATTCAAATATTCCAGCACACGTATCCCCATGCTTCCGTGTGAGGGAAGGCGATCATGTCATCATCGGACAATGCAGGTTAAATTTTGACCACCCAAAGTTTTATTTTATATCATTTATCTTGAATGTGATTTAGCTGTTATTGTATATGCAATTGGCCTTCAATTCATAATATTTGCCTCTTACCATTTCAGGCCACTGTCCAAGACTGTTAGATTTAATGTATTGAAAGTGATTCCAGCTGGTTCTGCTGCTGGTGGGAAGAAGGCCTTCACAGGAATGTGAGGTTGAACTTCCATTTTTTTTGTTCATGCTGGTGTTACAGCCATATTGGTTTAGGGTTATATCTTATGTAAGAGGCAACTCCTGGAGTTTTGAACAGCATAGTTTGACAGCAAATGGACAATGAGATTCTTTTTTTTCCCCTCATTTTCATGTTTTTAATTAAATGATGATTGTCGAAGATACCACTGCTACTGTTTATCAATAGCATTGGAATTTGTTGCTTCATCCGCACGAGTTATTGAGTAAATCGAAGATTTTAGCAAGGTGCATATTACATGACAGGTGATGAAAGACTGCTCAGGCACATGCAAGGGTGTCCTGTTGTCTTGCAATTCTCTTTTTATAGAGCTTTTGATGGTGACGATCATTTGATGGTGTCTAGATAGTAGACACTGCTGGCATCTAATAATTTTTTTTTCCCAATTTTTAACAGCAGAAGTTGCTGTATCTAATCTACAATTATTATTCTCAGTTTTTTTTTTGTCCTAAACCTAAAACTCTAGCCGCGAGGATCTTGAGAGTTAACGAAAGGGAAAGGGCGTCACCTCTCTCTATGGATAGCTTATAGTGCACCTCTTTGTGGGAGCAATGAATTTGTAATTGAAGTGCCATAAATATCTCTTTCCCCTTGAATGAATTCACAGTTGAGCCTCTTGTGATGGAGTCCCTACTGTTGGTTGAAAGATTTGGATAACAGTGAGCATTGAATGGTGCGGTAACTTGGGCTCATGAAATTCTTCCAACTCCTTGGCGACATAGATTGCCCATCACCTCTGTTGCCTGTGATTTTCAGTGGGAATATATGGAGATTAGTGTCTGAAAAATAAAGGCCAGAAAAAATCCTAAAATCAGAGGAATTCAGAAAAGAGTGGTGTTGGTCTTGGGCAGTAATTGGCAGGAAGAGGACTAGCTATTTCATCAACAAACAGATAGGATTCTGTATTTTTTATCCTTTTTTGAACAATAAAACCATCAATTTTTTTTGCTCATCTGTGTTCTTCCTTTTTTTTTTTTTTTTTTTTTTGAAAGATTGGCCTGTGTAACTTCTGATAAAGACATGGTTACTTTCTTACGTTTGCAGTTAAGATTTGTGCTTACAAGATTTGTACTTTTTGTTTGTTATTACAAGTTAAGACTGTGTTTGTTTTCCAGAAAGTGATTCTCAGGAAATCTCTTTCCAAACTTTCCTGTGTTTGTTTGTCATTAGAAAAGTTGGTAAACGGAAAACACTTTCCAGTCAAAGAAAACTTTGGCTTGGTTTCCAGAAAAATTGGTTTCTAGGAAAGTGTCTTCCTGAAAAATTTGGGCGGAAAACACTTTCCGGAAGTTGTGAAAAATTTAAAAATATCATATTATTTACTGATTATATCAAATTTGGTCCTCAAACTTTTGATTGCTATATATATTTGTTTTGAATATTTATTTTTCAATTTCATCTCTTAAAATTTAATTTTTATATTAACTTTGCTCCTCATTTTTATAATTATTATTTGCTTTTTCCTTATCATTTTTTTATTGAAATTTTTTATTTATCAAATTTGGTCCTCATTCTTTTGATTGTTACTTATTTTATTTGAAATAATTTATGAAATGTTAATTATTATTATTTTAATTTCTTCGTTTTTTTATTTTTTATTTTTTAGATTTGATCTTTATTATTTTGATTATTATTTATTTTATTTGAGATAATTTATGAAATTATATATTTTTTTTAATTTTATTCTCATTCAACTTTTTAACTTGTAAGATTTGTTCCTTATTATTTTAATAAACTTGAGAAAAATAAAACATTAATAAGTTATTTTCCAACTCATTTTCCATGATATAATCAAACACTAGAAAGTGTTTTCCAACTTATTTTCCATTATATTACCAAATATCAGAAAATAATTTATTTTTCTGAAATTCATTTTAAAAAAGAAATTATTTTCCAGCAAACAAACATGAACTAAATCGCTAGAGCTATTTTGAGTTGTTTTTAAAGCAATGGTTCTACAGCCATCAAGGTTCATGATCTTAACTTTTGCTGCCATTGATTCATTAATCAATCATCTTTCAATTTTATGCAACCCTTTCACCACTTCTACTTGTCCAACGTTGAAAAGAAAAAAAAAAAAAGTATGCCTTGACTTGGGTAGTGATTTCATGATGTAATTTCTCTTCTTGTTTACCTGGTGCAACAGTGCAAGATTCTCCATCGAAAGTGGAGAATCCTCTCCTTCCTTAATCTGTTACTTTTTATGCCAAGATTTTGCTCATTCAAGCTCCCCTAAGGAACACGTAAGAGAGGGACATCCCACATCGGAAAGAAAGGAACAATATTTGAACTTTATAAAACTAACCCTGACACACGCTTACCAGCTGAGCTCGGTAACGCGGGCTTGTAACCCGAGTGGGGGCTTTAAAGTGATGGGACGTGGACTATGCACGTAAGGTCGGGTTCAGGCTGTTTCTTATCTGGCCCGCCCGTTCCAAGCCAGGAGTTGAGCCAAGGCATCCTAGTGAAGACCTGGGTGTCGTGGCTCCTAGAGGGGAGGGCACAGCGTGAGGCTGGTCTCACAGAGCAGCGATCACTTCCCGCTCCTGGCAGTGGAAGGATTACGGGCCGGTGCCACCTGGATCCGCATGGCCTGATGGGCTGATCTAATTGAACCATCACTTTTATCATTTTTTTTGTTTATATGTTCAACATAGCGGTTTAAAACTAGCAATGACGTAACAGGTGACCCAATTCATGGTTCAGAGTCCATTTGGCATAGCGGTTCGATTAAGTTTTTGATTTTTGTTTTTATACCAACTACCCGAAATGAGCATGGCACATCAGCTGTCAGTGACTCAGTGGAAGGTGGAAGAAAATGGACTGCTGCCTGAGATAGTACCAGTCAGCCAAAAAAGATTCCTTTGTCAATCAAATCATAATCTAATGAAAATGGCTTCATTTTTTTGTCTTTGACCATATACAGTGAGTGCCACCATGGCATCATGACATGTTTTATGATTATCACTAGTTATGTAACTTGTACTTGTCCATGAATAAATATTTTTATTTTTTATATACAAGTTTCTCTATGTATTTTTATAAATAAAAAAATGTATATGCAATTCAAAAAATTTATTCACGGATATAATTAAATAAATTGAAAACTATGTACTCTAATAAATAATAATTAACAACATCTAAACATAAAACTAGAAAAATCGTAGCAGATTTAGATTAAGATATTTAATCTCGTAAAACGGGACTTCAACCCGATCATGTTTGCTAATTTTTATTTATTAAAATATTTTTTATTTAATCAAATGATAATAAAAATAGACAAACATATTAAATTGATTGAATAAAATAAAAGGAGAACATGAATAATATACAAGGCTACACATATTGAAAATATCATCTGAAAATTAATATTTTTTATTTTTAAAAATATAGTTCATCTATAAAAAAGATAAAAAAATATATATCATAGATGAATTAGAAAAATATTTTCAAAAATTAAACACATAACTAAAAATCACCTTCATCTAAAAGAGGCTTTCTAAACATAATAAAAAAGAGGAGTATCAATGTACAAATAATTAAGTTTTTTTTTTTTTTTAAAAAAGAAGCATTAATTAAAATAATAAAAATATGAAAAAATAACAAAAATAATTTTTTTGTACCAAAATAGAATTGGAAACTTATAGCTCGTCACTCATGTTTGCCGTGTTTTTCATTTTATTCTCCCCTCTTCCAACCCCATCTTTTCATAAGAATTTAAAATCAATTGTTTTTTAATTAAGACTAAATTGCCCAAAAACAATTCGAGTACAAAAAAAAAATATAAAATTTTACATAGTCTATCTACAGTAAAATATAAGAGGATGAACAATTGAGGCAGGGCATAGTAAAAACACCACACTATTTAGTTCTAGTTAATAATAGGAAAATTAAGGTTTTTCTAGATCTAAACAAAGTTTCTCTCTTATTTACTTTAAAATACTGGCATTTTCTTGCAGAAATAGTGGAATTTCATTTGTAGTATATTTCCATGTAGTGGGAAGAAGGCCTTCACAGGAATGTGAGGTTTAACTTCCATTTTTTCTGTTTATGCTGGTGTTACAGCCATATTGGTTTTAGGGTTATCTCTTATGTAAGAGGCTACTCCTGGAGTTTCGAACAGCATAGTTTGACAGCAAATGGACAACGAGATTCTTTTTTTCTCTTCATTTTCATGTTTTTAATTAAATCATGATTGTCGAAGATATACATTAAAGAGTTGTTTTCAAAGCAATGGTTCTACAGCCATCAAGGTTCATGATCTTAACTTTTGCTGCCATTGATTCATTAATCAATCATCTTTCAATTTTATGCAACCCTTTCACCACTTCTACTTGTCCAACGTTGAAAAAAAAAAAAAAGTATGCATTGACTTAGAGTCCGTTTGGCAACGTGGTGGCGTCCACGTTTCCTGCGATTTGAAGCTACAAGCTGTTTGGTAACACATGAACGTGAGTTATTGTTCATGATGTAATTTCTCTTGTTGTTTACCTAGTGCAAGATTCTCCAGAAAGTGGAGAATCCTCTCCTTCCTGAATCTATTACCTTTTATGCCCCGAGATTTTTGCTCATTCAAAGCTTTTTCCCTAATGAACACGTAAGAGAGGAACATCCCACATCGGAAAGAAAGGAAAAATATATGAATGTTATATACCTAATCCTGACACATGCTTACCAGCTGAGCTCGGTAACGCGGGCTTGTAACCTGAGTGGGGGCTTTAAAGTGATGGGACGTGGACTATGCACGTAAGGTCGGGTTCAGGCTGTCTCTTATCTGACCCGCCCGTTCCAAGCCAGGAGTTGAGCCAAGGCATCCTAGTGAAGACCTGGGTGTTCTGGCTCCTAGAGGGGAGGGCACAGCGTGAGGCTGGTCTCACAGAGCAGCGATCACCTCCCGCTCCTGGCAGTGGAAGGATTACGGGCCGGTGCCAACTGGATCTGCATGGCTTGAAGAGCTGGTCTAATTGGACCGTCACTTTTTTTAATTTGTAATCGTTTCTTTTTTGTTTTACGAATCTTCGACAGAGTCATGAATCTTGGGTTAGCCTGGAGAAAATTATTTGACTGGTTGAATCAACCTGGAATTTAGGTGATCCGTTAAAATTTGGTAGATATTTTTTTTTTTTTTTTGTTCAAATGTAGTTTTCATCCTATCAAAAATTCTTTTTTTTATGTTTTTTTCAGTTAATTATTAATTTAAAGTTCATTATATAAATATAAAATAATAAAAATATGTTTTATTTTTATATTTGAAGCTCTTTATATATTCAATGCTCACAATAAAAAAATTATGTTTTTTTTTACGTGGATTAGAAAACATTTTAAAATATTTTTTAAAATCTAATTATTTATAACATGAATAACATATATTATTTTTTAATTTTTTCAAGTTGATTTAGGTTTATTTAAATCAACCTGTATAACTAGAGCTCAATTCTTTGACCGGTTCAATCCCGAGCCGGGTTTGATAAAGGTTTAAAAGACACAACAAGTTGCCAAATGCTAGTGCAATGACGTAACAGGTGCCAGTGGAAGAAAATGGACTGCCGCTGAGATCGGACACGTACCAGTCAAGCAAAAGAGATTCCTTTGTCAATCAAATCATAATCTAATGAAAATGGCTTCATTTTTTTTGTCTTTGACCGTAAACAGAGAGGGCCTCCATAGCGTCCAGACATGCTTTATGATTATCTTAGAAGGAATTAAGGTTTTTCTAGATCTTAACGAAGTTTATCTCTTATTTACTTTAGAGTATTGGCATTTTCTCGCAGAAAGAGTGGAATCTCATTTGTAGCACAGAGGGCTTAAAATCCATCCATCCTGTGTGTTTCTAGCCATCCATACCTTGCTTATAGAATGAATTCCTATCCCGTGACCTCACAAGATTCTTGCTTTATTTTGAGATTAGCATGCAATTGTTCTACGAGATCGTGTAGAAATTATTTTTTAAAGTATTTTTGTTAGAAAATAAATTAAAATATTTTTATTTTTTAAAATTTATTTTTAATTTTAGTAAATCAGAACGGTTCAAAAACATCCAAAAAAAATTAAATTAAAATAAAAAAAATCAAAATTTTTTAAAAATATAATTGAACCACATTCCATCCATCTAGGCCCTTCTACTTTCTCTTCATCTTTAACTTTTTGTAAATTTATATTTGGCATTCTCCAACAAAAGTTGACGTAACCATGGTCCATTGTTTGTCTTTGATTAGAGCCACGAACTTGACACTCCACATCCTTTCCAATGTCTAATAACCCCCCCAGCACAATGCTTGTCACAATCAATGCGATTTGGGTTCAATATCTTATTCGTTTTTATTTTCAGTGCAGTGTTTTCTTTGACAGATTCCCCCCATCTCACCTGTGATTTGATGTAAAATAAGATGAGAGTCAAGCATAAACCACCTGATTGAGGTGTGAATGAAATCCCACATTGAAAGAAAAGAAAACATACCACTACTTTACAACACTCGTTCATCCCCATAGCAGATCTGCTGAGCTCAGTAACGTGGGCTTGTGACCCAAGTGGGAGCTTTGATGTGATGGAACGTTGCCTTAGCTTAGATAACTGAGTTCGGTGGGGCTCGAATCTGGCCTGCCCGTTCCAAGCCATGAGTTGAGCCATGGCATCCTCCTGTAAACTGGGGTGTCATGACTCCTAGAGTGGAGGGCACAGCGTGAGGGCTGGTTTCACAGGGCAGCGAATACCTCCCGCTCTTGGCAGTGGAAGGATTACGGGTCTGTGCTATCTGGATCACATTGCTTGATGGGTTGGTCAAATTGGACCGTCACCTTTTTATTTTTTATTTTTTATTTTTTAAAAGGCTTGATTTATTGCTTTCAAACTTGTAAGGCATATCTTTAGAGCAAACAAATTTGTGGATTTGAAAGGGAGAAGATGCCAAATGCTTATGCTAAAAACACTAATTCATCGTTGAATGGATCATGTTGAAGGCTAAGACCCTCCTAGGTCATATACGAAGCAACCAAGATGATTCCTTCGTCAACAAAATCATAAGACTAATGAAAGCGGCTTCATTTTATTTATTTATTTATTTTGTGTCTTTGACCAGTGTAAAGTGCGAGAAAAGGTTTATGATTATCATAACCTAACATTTTTGGTAATGCTCAATTCCAAACCACACAAAAGGAGCGATCCCTCTTGCATTCTTTTTAGACAACATCTTGAAAATAACATCCTACTTTCCTTGATGGGAAGAATTGGGACTGCATTTCCCTTGAAAGAAAGATTTTTATACTGCAAAGAAAGACGAGCAAGGTAGCCTTAGGATGTGAACTCTCTTGGCATTGATTGCAAGGGCCCTTTTAGCTTCGAAAAAGATATATTTTATAGAAGAGAAAACGGTGCGAGCCACCACTACCTTTTGTAGAAAGCAAAAGGGAAATAAATCCGAAGTCATTGTCTTCCATCATCGTCCCACGATTTATCAAGTATCTTTTAGCTCACACACTAACCAATGAAAACCAATTCTCCTGGCATCTCATTCTCTGTTCTTTCTAGCAATTGAATGAATAAACCAAGCCCCATTAGGCATGGAGAATTGACATGTGAAGGGGGTGAAAATGTTCAGATCTCTTGATATTTGACCATAAAACATTTAGTAGCTTCGCTGCAATCATTAACAACCTTTATGTAGCTCTTAAGAATGAATAATGATGGTCTTTTCAGTCTGACTGGGAATGATGCAAGTAAATCCCACAAGAGTCTATTTCCATGTTATATAAGGGTGAAATTGTCCCATTGCATCATCTTGATGGATGCTTTCAACAGGTGATCGAAGGGGTTTTTTTCTTCTATTTTTTTTATATAAAAAAAACAGCACAATAGTTAAAAATAAGAGAAATTAGCTTGATTAGTTTATATAGTTTAGTCATTTTTATATTTATTTTCTGTATTTTAAAAAATTATAATTTATATCTTAAACCTTGTTGCGCAATATAATTTAGTTTATTTTATACTTATCAAGAATATAAACTGTAATTTTAAAAAACACGAAGAATAAGTTTAAAAACAACTAAATTATATCATGATTAGAGTAACTTTTTTCAAAAATAATTTGTGAACTATCACAACTAAAAAAAAAATTATTTATGCATTAAAAAAAGTTAATTTTTATTTTGAGTGTGTTTAATAACGTGGTGCATTGTGTTTTTAAAAAATATTTTTTAAATAAAAATATATTAAAATAATATTTTTTATAATTTCTTTTATTTTTAATAGTATCATATTAAAATCATTGAAAAATATGTAAATAAATATTAATTTACTATTTTTTTAAATAAAAAATAATTTGAAGAGTAAACATTATTGCAATGTCAAAAAAAAAATTACCAAATATTATGGTTCCATGAACTTTCGAGAAATGAAATGGGATTTCATTTCAAATGATTCGGGCCATCATTTATCCAATGCTGAACTTCGGAGGCACATTGAATTATTGGATTTCCATCACAATTCCAGAACCCAGATGAATTCATGTCACAAAGGCAAAATCTTTTTCTTGTTCAGTAAACTTTACCTAGAAATTCTCCCTACCAAATCCCTCGTACACAAAGGCCATATTAATATTATAAAATACCATGATCTTAATTTAAAATATCGATCATCATGGATTAAAAACAAATTAGGTTGTTGAAACTTGAAAATAAATTAAAATTTTATTCTAAAGTCTACACTCCAAGGAATAAAAATGATATATATTTGACCAACTCCTCATATTAATATTATAAAATACCATGATCTTAATTTATCAACAACTCATTCAAGCTTTGACAATATTAGCAATTATGCCATAATATATAGCAACATCAAAGTCCTTTTAGCAATTAAAAGCTTAGCGGTGTGGCCGTGCTTAAAAAAATATTTTTTTTTGTTTTTTTATTTTCTAATATTTTAATATATTTTTTTTTATAAAAAAACATCACAATACCCAAAACTGTACGATTTATTTTATGCATCCAGCATGCCCATAAGAACAACAAAAACAAGAACAGCTTAACCAACTGATTTTCAGCCACTCTTTCTTAGAAAAATCTGGAATTTAACAGCTCTTATTTATACTCTCTTTCTCTCACCCTCCCTCCACCAAGGCATCAACTAGTCCTTCATTTTATTTTCACCATCATCACGATAGAGATATTCCACAGAATCTTCCACCCCCCCTCTCTGTATTCCAAGTTTTTCTCTTTGATTCTCTCTCTCCTTGTGTCTTCCTCTGTGTTTTTTTTTTGGCTCGTGTTGTTGCTTCTTTGGATTCCTACAAAGACAACAACTAGTTGCTAAAGACTTAAATAAGTCTTCTTGTTTTCTTTTTTCTGTCACCAACATAATAACAATAATAATATTGACAACAACCATGTGTGTAAAGGATGCAAAGCAAGAAATGTAGAACCCAATTGACAATAATAGTAGTTGTAATAACAGCAATAGCAACAAGATGCAATCTTTGCCTTTGCATGGTGACCTCTTGCAAACCCAGATGGAGAATTTTGATCAAGACTCTTCTTTGATTAGTTCTAGTGGTGGGATCAGTGTTGCCAACTCTTATCCTGTAATATTTCTTTTCTTTCTCAAATTTCATTGGTTTCCCAAGTTGGGTCTTTTCTTTTTTTGTTTGCCCATATTTGTGTTCTGAATTTTGCTTCTTTTTGTCGTCGTCGTCGTCGTTGTTAGAATTGAGTTTATTGCTTTCTGTTCATTACTGCTTTGTTTAAATTGATGTTTGTTGAGGAACTTGTATTGTTTTCTTTTTCTGAAACTTATGAAGTTATTGATGATCCATAATTGCTTTCTGATTTCTTTTTCCATAATTTCTTTTTCCATATTGTTTTCTTTTTCTGAAACTTATGAAGTTATTGATGATCCATAATTGCTTTCTGATTTCTTTTTCCTTACTCTAAAAAGTTTCAGACTTTTAGCTGGTTGTGTAATTATGAAATTGTTGCTGGTTCATGTATTTGGTGGGCATTGGAGATAAGTGGCTGTAACTTTTTTTTTCCTAGCTTAATATCTCTGCCTTGAATAATTTATTGTTTGGTACTTCAATTTGGTAGCTACAGTATTATGACTTTTCTTTTGTATTAATTTACCTTTTTGCAC
Organism: Populus trichocarpa; assembly: GCF_000002775.5. NCBI lineage: Eukaryota > Viridiplantae > Streptophyta > Magnoliopsida > Malpighiales > Salicaceae > Populus > Populus trichocarpa. The sequence goes on along the minus strand of NC_037302.2, from coordinate 13,150,725 downwards.
ACCACCAACATGGTGGTGTTGCTTTCTGTGGTAAATAATTAACTTCAATTATATTCCCTTGACTTAGTCGCTGTTCTTCTTGGACTCATGGTTGTCATGGAGAAATAGATGGATAGATAGTGTGTGTGTGTGAGAGAGAGAGAGAGAGAGATTTTCTCCAGTGACTTCGGTATTGATTAAAGAGCAGTAATGGTTGTCAATTTGTCATAGTAACCCTGATTTAACTTTTATTTATATAATATCTTGTAAACTGTATGCAGGAACCCTTCTATATTCTTAATTATCAATCATTTAATACCTTTCTATGTCTATAATCTCATTTTTGTTATTGCCTTTGTACTTGGTTCTTATCCATTTATTTTTCCCTTCACTGTTAGTTTGCAATAGTGCATACTTATATTGGCCAGATACACATATCATTGTTGCTATACCCTCTGATGGAATATTATTCTTTATCACTATTTGTTCTTCTGCTATCTCATTTTTAGTTTTTTTTGTTTGTGGTGGTTCATTCAGTTGGAAAGCATTTGTGAGGATAGAGTGGTCACAGAAAGGAAACAGAATCTGTTAACAGATTTTTTTCCCACCCTTCGCTCAGGAGAGTGGTCTGATATTGGTGGTCGGCCTTATATGGAAGATACGCACATTTGCATTAGTGACTTGGCTAAGAAGTTTGGTTACAGTTTACTAAGCGAGCATGCTATTTCTTTCTATGGTGTAAGTTATTTTCCTGTTCTGTTGTTCATCTGCTATTTCAGCTGCTAATGAATTTTATGTTTTTGTGCTGTTTTGGTTCTAATCAATACTGTATTTTTACTTGTGCTTTCTGTTCCCTTATGGAAAAATCATAGCTTTTGGTCTTCTAGTTCATCGGGTAGCAATATTTTAGGATATAGGCTTCTTTCGCTTATGAGATTAACTACACCATAGTGTACCTTGATGGAAGACTGTAGTATCTCTCTTTGAACATATCACTTATGATTATGATAGCAAGTGTGAAGGTTCTAGAAAGTATTAATCTAAAATTGAATCGGAGCTTACCACTTTAAATAAATCTGAGCATCACTTTAAACTTGAAAATCTGAAACTTCCATGTTTTCAATCAGCATCCTAGAAACCTGTGCTCATCTGACACCAAGAATAGCTCTCTCATTTGAACTTTGCTCATCTGGAAACAGATAAGATGTAATTGCATTGCATGAATACTTTAGAAAAACAAAGCCAACAAGCAATTGGAAGTGGAATTTTTTCTTTCTTATTTTAAGAATTAAATATACTTTGGAAAACAGGTATTTGATGGGCATGGAGGAAAGACTGCAGCACATTTTGTACGCGAGCATTTACCAAGAGTCATTGTTGAGGATGCCGATTTCCCTGTAAAACTTGAGAAAGTGGTTACAAGATCATTCATTGAGATTGATGCTGCATTTGAAAAGTCATGCTCCCTTGAGTCAGGCCGTTCTTCTGGCACGACTGCACTTACTGCAATGATATTTGGGAGGTAACAGCTTCTTATCGTTTTTCTGTAGTCAGTCATCTGCTTCCTATGGTTTATTCATGACTTTCTAGCCCTTTGCATCCCTTTTGTTTAGTCCATCTGTCACTTCCAAGGCCATTCTGTGCTGGGTTAACAGTCCTGAATGTGCTATAGTCATTAAGGTTAATGATGACCCAATTGTAGCTTTCTGACCAATCAAAAAGATCTGTCATGTCACCTAAGATCTTGCGTTGTCAGGAATTGCTCCAATCCATTAGTTTTATCATATATTGACATTCTGTTATGTCTTCTCACAAAGTGCGTTATCTTAAAAAAATGTCTTTCTTGGACAGGTCATTGCTTGTGGCAAATGCTGGTGATTGTCGGGCAGTATTATCACGGGGTGGAGGGGCGAAGGAAATGTCAGAGGATCATAGACCTTGCTGCATGAAAGAAAGGACAAGAATTGAGTCCTTAGGTGGATTCATTGATGATGGTTATCTAAATGGTCAGTTAGCTGTTACCCGCGCATTAGGTGATTGGCACCTTGAAGGAATGAAGAAAAAGGGTGACAGAAGTGGGCCCTTAAGTGCCGAACCAGAACTTAAATTGGTTACACTGACGAAGGAAGATGAGTTCTTGATAATCGGAAGTGATGGAATATGGGATGTATATTCAAATCAAAATGCAGTAGATTTTGTTCGGAAGAGACTTCAAGAGCACAATGATTTGAAGCGATGCTGCAGAGAAATGGTAGGGGAAGCATTAAAACGGGGAGCAACTGACAACTTGACAGTTGTAATTGTTAGCTTTCACTCAGAGCCACCGCCACCAGTGGTGGTACAGAGGGCAAGAGTCAGGCGAAGCATTTCCGCCGAGGGGCTTCAGAATCTCAAATGCTTGCTAGAAGGTAGTGCTTAAAACTTTCCATCCAAGTTCCCCAGGTGGTGGAGGAGGGTAGAGCCAATCAAATAACAGTACATAGCTAAATTGGCTGTCCTCAAGTTTTGTTGGTGTATGCTGTATATAAATTCATGGGCAAATAGAATCTGCATTTTTCTTCCCTCCTATCATTCTTGCCTCATTCACTGGAGTCCTTGCAACAGTCTATACATTCCCTTTTCTCCCCTTTATCTTGTCATTGCCTGCTAAAGGTGCCTAGTAAGAAATTGGTCCGAAGAATGGATTTGCTTATACGAGGCAGGGACTGATTTAGGGTAAATGATCAATGCCAGAGTAAGCATGCCCTTAACTGCATGATTTCACCTCTCTGGTATTCTTTCATCCAGAAGATGCATTGATCACAGTAACAATTAATGTTTTGTTTATGCAGGCGCATTCTCTTTCACGCTTGTGTAAAATCATATACGAACGTCTCAGGGCTCTTTTCATTCAGCAAAGTTTCTACTTAACTCAAAGATTTGGACCCAGGGGCTAAGAGATACTCTCTACTAGGCTAACGAGCAAGTGGCTTGCAAATTGGCACCATGTAAAGAAGGATGTAAAGAAGGATGAAATTGAAAATTGAATTTCGTGGAAATAAAAGAAAAGGCCACCAATTTTATCAATTGGATGTGAGAATGCCAACTTTCCCCTCTATTTAACGCATGTAGGAGCATGCATGTGGTCAAAGTATAAAATTGCTTCAATTATGCCTTTGTTTTTCTAACTTGTCTGGAATTGAAGGTGATAGCTGGATTTTAGGAGTCTGGTTGCGATTGTTTTTTAAAGTACTTTTCGTGTTGAAATGCATCAAAATAATATTTTTTTTATTTTTAAAATTAGCGTATCAAAATAATCCAAAACATACAAAAAAAATTAATTTTTTTTGAAAATACGGTGACCAAACATTTAATGGCCAGAAGGTGCATCGTTGTTCAATACTGCCTTCAATTATTTTAACAAAAGGATCCGATTGCGGAGAGGTATATAGATGAAGGACCCAATCAATAAAATTGATATTTGAGGGACAAATCTATTTATGTTGCAAACTAATTTATCAAAACTTATTTCCAATCATACGTAACAGCAAAAGAAACATCAAAATGATATTCTTCGTTTTATTAGTTATAAGATGAATTACTCTATCATACCAAATAATACAATATTTAATCTTTATTCAATATTTTATTTAAATGAAATAATCCGGCTTTTAATTCTTCCTTTAAAATAGATTCATAGAGACTTGAATTTTCGTTAATATAAGTCAATATTTTATATTTTATAAAAATATGAGTTTTTAAACATAGCAATTTGCGGTGTATATATTTAGACGTCTTTACCCGAAGTTGAATTTTTTTAAAAAAATAGATTTAATGGTTTTTTTAGTTTTTTTACATTGATTTTATAATTAGGAGTTAACTCGAGTGGACTATTTTTTTTTCGTTTTAATTATTGTTGTTTTTTTCTTTTGAATCTTTTTGTGTGATTGATGTTTTTTTATCCTTTAATATTTGATTTATTAAGAATTGATCTTTATAGTTTTTTCATGTTTGGTGCTTCTAGTCAAATGATCTAGAACATGAGTTTTATAGGCTAACAAGGGTTAACATCAATTTTATTTTATTTTTACTTTTTTTTCTCATAATTCAAAATTAGTCTTTTAAAAAATAGGATTTCGTGATTTTTTTTTATTTTTTTTTTCTCGGTTTATCTCGATCTCATAACTTAACTGTTAGTTTAGTGAATTAACTCAGGCAGACTCAAGTTTTTTTCAGCTAACAATTGTTATTTTTTTTAATCCTTCTATATATATATTTTTTATTTTTAATTATTTCATTTAATATGTAATTTGTTGAAAATTAAATTTTAAATTTTTTTTAAATTTATTATTTTTGATAAAATAACTCGAGATGAATCCTTTTATTTTATCATCTAATTTTTATTTTATTTTTTCATTTTACATCAGTTTTTGCTTGCTTTAAAGTACGCTGCATTGATGAACATTATTTTTTTCTAAATTTTTTTTATCGCAGTTGTGGCAGAGCACGGGTAGGTCATATAGCTAGTTCAATCTCAAGCTCGTAGATCTCTACAGTTTCAGTTACTACTAAAAATAGCACACAGCCATTCTTTTCTCTGTCTACTCATTCTCTGGATTCACCATATATGGTAATTAATCGCTTATATTGAAATGGCACGTTTGATCTCCAACAATCAGTTTACATATCCACAAAGCTGTAAGACTATCATTTGTGAAATTTGGTGTTGCTTTACCTTCTTGATAAATGTTCTGTTACAGGGCACAACATGCAATGCTTGTAATCAATTGGTAATCTCATCTCATGCCCCTCAAATTTTATTTGTTTATTTATTTTTGAGAATGCCCTCCAAGTGTTGTATCTTCGACTGTTAAAGGTTGATTGCTGGACGTGCTAGGAATACCAATTTGTGATGAACCAATAAAAAATGTTAGAAATAGCGGGTGCTAGAGTGTCCCTGAACAGTAGTGTAGAATGTAGAAGGCTTATATTATTGGTATCTTTGTTTGTACATGTACAACAGAAAGTAAGAATATATCTGATCAAAGAATGAGTTACAAAATACAGACATGTATACTTGCAGGATCCTTTATATCCAAGTGTTTTTCCATGGAACCTGTTCTATGACTAGATGTAAAAGGAATACAGACGATAATCTTAGAAGCACTTTCCATCATTGAGCAGTTGCATTGTTTGAAAGCCATTTTCCATCGTTCAGCATCCCTTTAATCTCACTTTTCGCAACTCGAATCAAGAACAAACTGGCAAGGAATATAGAAACAATAAGCATAAGAAAGACACTGTTCCATCCTCTTGTGGAGATATACCCTGCCAGAAGGGGGCCAACAGCTGCCCCAACAGAACCTGTGCCATCTATAATTGCAGACACAGTAGCTAAGGCTCGGGAATTTCCTTTAATCAAGTCCTGGGTACCAAGATCAGCTGCAACAGCTGTTGTAATTAGAGCATACGGGCCATTTACAAGCAGCCCAGAAAGAAACATCAAAGCATTATTGAGGAGCATAGACACGCTTCCATAAACCCGGTACAGAACAAGGGCTGGAATTGATAGAAGCAAGAATACTATTGAAGTCACTGCCCGAGCTTCAATCATATCAGATATAAATCCTGCCAAAACTCCGCCAAAGACTCCTCCAATATCGAATACCGTTGAAAGAATTCCAGCAGTCTTGTGGGACAAATGCACGCCAGCAACATCTTCAATTCCCAAAAAAAAAAATTATTAAAACAGACATCCAGCATCTAACAAATTCAAATATACGCAAAGGCATACTTAAGCAAACTAAGCAAAAAGATGCGAGTGCATCAGCCAGATGAACCAATAAAAGAGAGTTCAAGCCATGATAAGAAGAAATGGTCTCCTACAATCAAATTTCGAGAATTCATAAATAAAGGCACCATTTGTGTTGATGACAGCAAATTCTCATCGCCATCACAGTCCCGTTCTTATATGACACTCATATCTTAAATACATGCAAAAATGATTAGCATGAGCAAATCAGCTCTTGATAAGAATTTCAAAGTCAAGAAGAAGCAAATACCTGTGTGACTTATGTAGAAGGGCAACCAGTATAGAAAAGTGTACGCCACTAGCTTTGAAAAGAAGAGGCAGAAAGCAAATGGTGCCACACCAGGTAATCTCCAAGCCTCCAGGAATCCGATGGCTGCGGTAGAATCCAAGTTTTCCTCCCCAAGAAGCCCTGCTTCTTCTGATTCCACCTTCTCCAAATTCTCCAAACCATTCACCTCCACATCCATTTCAATCTCCTTCCCTGGAGTCTCAAATCCAATATCTTCAGGATTAACAACAAGAAACAGGAACACCAAAACCCCAGCTAAAATCACCAAAACTCCGGGCACCACAAATGACCAACCCCAACCAAACTCCAAAACCCCAGATGCCACAACCGACCCAATAATGTTCCCTACCGATGTATGGGAAGTCCATATCCCCATTATCAACCCTCTCTTAGCTTTCCCAAACCAATTCCCAACCACTGCCACCACACAAGGCCACCCTATAGACTGAAACAAACCACACAAAATCTGCACACTCACAAAATATCCTAACAAATGTACATTAAACCAATAACCTAACCCAAAAATAATGGTCAAAAGACCACTACCCACCATTCCAAAAACAAGAAACAACCTTAAATCAATCCTATCACCAACATGTCCTGCAAAATACATTCCTATTGAATATGCAGACAAAAATGCAAGATCAAGCTCACCAAGCCGGTGAGTCCCTTTAGGGCCATTAAAGGGAGCCCAACCAGTACCATTGGATTCTAATGAAGTTAAATTAGACTCAATCGTTGAAGAGTTCAATTGAATTTTGGGTCCAAGTACACCTTTTACAATACTTGGTGGCTTTCTTGAGGCATGAAATGAAGCATAAGCGAGAAAGGTGATGGCTAAGACTGTAAATTGGTGAAAAGTTAGGGTCTTGTTTGGAGGTTTAAGAGATGGGAAAAGGGTAAAAGCTGGAGCAAGAATTTGGGTTTTCGATTGCATTGTAATTGATAAAGAAAAATCACAGTAGCATCAGCTCATTGCAAAAAAATCCTAACCTTCAATATGATTTACCCTTAAAGTTCCAAACTTTTAAGGGTAAATCTGCTGTATAAGAAGAAATTGTGGAACTCAATAGCAATTGAGGTTAAGCCGAAGAAAAATTTTGGATCTGTGATTAGGGTTTAGAGAAATCACAATGCGTGTGCCTTTTTGGAAAAAAAGAGAAAAAGATGAAATCTTGAGCAGAAATGAGAAAAGAAGGGGAAGTGTGTGTATCGTGTATTACAAAATTGAAAACCCAATCGATAAGAATTTTATGATTTTTAAGACATGGATTGGTGATTAAGAGGAAAAAAAGAAGATGATTACGTTAGTTTTAGACCAATGGGAGGGTTAGGTTCTCTGGGCAGAGAGTTGGATCTCAGATGGGGTTTAGCCTGATGTTTCGTTTTCCAGTTGCTTCAAAATCATCCCTATAGTTTTGTAAATTGGTCAATTTACATCATTTATTTTTACATTGAGTCAAATTGGTCCCTTTATTTTCGATTAGAGATCCTTCATCTTAATAATTAATATATCAAAACACATGGAATTCATATAACCATTTGATTATTGGTGAAGATGGGAGGGTAGATTTGATCCAATTAAAAGTAAGGAATTTGATATGATCAAATATGAGAAGGAGATGGACCATTCGTGATTCTCGGCATTTTATTAACGGTCCAAGCCCCCAATGTGTTTTGTTTTCTTAACTGAGAAGGAGAAATGTTTGACTCGACATTAAAGTGAATAGGTTGATTTTCCTTCTTTTTTTAAGATCAGATTTGAAGAGAAAAAAAGGGTTAATCCACTTGCAAAACAACATGCTAGTATTCATAATAAAAAGAAAAACTTAGATTAATAATAACAAGTTCATATATTCTTGCAAAACCTAGTAACAGAATTTTTTTTTAAAGTATTAAAAAGCCCCTTGCATTTCCATCTCCTTTCCTCGAAGAAGATCTTTTAAGTCATGCAACTGTTTGGTATTCTGTGGCTTTTGTGGTTATAATTTAAAAAAAGTTATTTTATAAAAAATATATTTAGTTGAGGTTGGTTTGGTATTTATGTATGTTTGGTTAAAACTGTGGTTGAAATTGAGGTTAAATAAAAAGTAGTTTAATGCATAGTTATTAAACCCGGCCCGGCCCGGCGGGTCGACCCGGGACCCGGTCGACCCGGTGGCTGGACCGGTCCGGGTTTAATAAAAGACCGGCTGTGGCAACAGCCCGGCCAAACCCGGGCGACCCGGCGGGTCGACCCGGAACCCGGGTGACCCGGGCGAACCCGGACGAGACCCGGTTTTTTTTTTTTTTTTTCAAATGTGGGATTTGAAACCCATTAGTATATATACTCTATGTTTCCATGAAAAAAACCATGTTTTTTCAATGTGGGATAAAAATCTTTTGGTTTAAATATTTCAACTTAAAAGGATAACATAGTATCTTTTCAATGTGGGATTTGAAGCCCTTTCATATATATACACTATGTTCCCATGAAAAAAATCATGTTTTTTCAATGTGGGATAAAAAACCTTTTGGTTTAAATACTTCAACTTAAAAGAATAACATAGTATCTTTCCAATGTGAGATTTGAAACCCTTTCATATATATACAATATGTTCCCATGAAAAAAACCATGTTTTTTCAATGTGGGATAAAAAACCTTTTGGTTTAAATACTTCAACTTAAAAGGATAACATGATATCTTTTCAATGTGGGATTTGAAACCCTTTCATATATATACACTATGTTCCCATGAAAAAAACCATGTTTTTTCAATGTGGGATTTGAAACCCATTAATATATATACTCTATGTTCCCAAGAAAAAAATCATGTTTTTTCAATGTGGGATAAAAAACCTTTTGGTTTAAATACTTCAACTTAAAAGGATAATATATTATCTTTTCAATGTGGGATTTGAAACTCATTAGTATATATACTCTATGTTTCCAAGAAAAAAGTTATGTTTTTTCAATGTGGGATAAAAAACTTTTTAAAATATTATTTTAAACTTCATAATATGTATAATCTATATTTACATAGATTTTTTCATATGAAATATTAAAACTTTAATTTTTTTTAATTTTTCCGGGTTAATCCGGGTTGACCCGAGTTGACCCGGGTTGACCCATGAAACCCGGGACCCGGCCCCTTGGCCGGGTCAACCCACGGGCCGGGTTTAATAACTATGGTTTAATGTGTTTGCTTAAGAATGCTTTTGAAATTGAGGTTATAAAATAATTTTAAAAAATATATATTAATATTAATGGTTTTTAATTTAAATATTGTAGATTTAACTATTGCTATTACATCATGAAATAAATAATACTTTATATAAAATATTTTTTATTGTTCCATTAAACTATCTATAATTTGGGATTGCGATCAAATTCTATAAATGTTACGTGTTCAAGCGCTCTCCGTCTAATTTATGTAGTGTCATTGAATAATGTTAAACACTAGTTTTTCGAATAAAATACAATTAAAAAATAAATTTTTTTTATTTTACTGGGTCGGACTGGTTCAATGCATTTTGAGCTTTAAACCGGACCCGGTCCGGCCGGAACAGTGGATGCATGCCTCCACTGTTCACTGAACAGTGGAGCATGGTTCAGCGTTTTGCTGCGCAGGAAGCAGCTCCTAGCTACTTCTCTTGTTCTTGCATTTCAAATGCAGCATTCCGTGAGACCCATGAACAATAACAGATATTTTTTTAATTACCAAATAGGTTTTTGATGCAACCTCTTAAACAAATATTGTCTTAAAGTGTTAGAAATTGTTTTTCAAAATATTTTTTATTTAAAAATATATCAAAATAATATTTTTAAAAAATTTATTTTTAACTTCAACACATCAAAACGATCCAAAAACACACACAAAAAAATTTAAAACTAAAAAATTCAAAATATTTTAAAAATATAGTTCAACTACAATGTAAAACATCATCCGACCACCTAGCTCTCATACAATATTGGCTACACATTGAAACAAAGTAATAATCCTCTTGTTATTATTAATTATAATTTAAAAGGCATGGTGAAAACACTACTCAGCATGCTACTGTTCACACAAACAAATCAACTACGAATTGTTGTTCACACAAACAAATCAACTATAAAAAAAATTATAGGCAATTAAAGCAAATTTATCGAGAAATGATAAGATCCAAAAATAGAACATCAAAATAAAAAGAACGAATAGACGATTTGTAACCATCAAGAGTTAGTAGTTAGCTGAAGTTAATGTTGCGATGATAAAAGAGATTCTGTTCCAGGTTATATTAATGGCAATAACACATACTATGTTTCTTCTTGATTTATTTTTATCCCTTCACTTCAAGGTTAATGTTTTAATCCCAGGAGGGCAGGATGTTTGTTTGGAGGCCTCGATGCCCGTATTGCGGTGGGGAGGCATGCCAGTAAGGCAAACCCAAATAAGGTGAGCAAACCAATCATGAGATCTTCGAACAAATAATCCAACCTTGCTTGCATTACCACCTCCCTGGGCTCAAAAGGAGAGTTTTTCATGCCACTAGCAGTAAATATTAATTATACAATATTACATCAAACATTCAAAATTTTGAATTTACTCGTTGGACATCCTTTCTTTTTGTTAGCGGTGTTCTGCCCCAACTGCTAGGGATATCAGTCTGCACTACTATCTGCTATCCAGGTTTCAACACATGTAAAGACAGATAAAAACTGCCTGAAAGAAGTGCTTCCTATGGCCTATGGCTAAATAAGCACCAACATTGGAAGTATCACATCATTTGTTGATGAATATCAGCTGCTTGCTGAGCCAGCTCAACCACCATAGCCTCATCGAAGAACTTGTTAATGCTCACATCTTCACTCATTCCCTGGAATATAGAATCGAAACAAAAAGCATTACCAAATGGCTATTGGTTTTATCTATTAACAGCATAGGAGGTGTTATAAAAAACCCATTTCCATAGAGCACTATGCTAGATTTGGAATTCTCGTGCAGCTCAGAAAAATAATAAATTTTGAAGTAACAATCTTCCAACGCTCCAAGAGCTTGAAAAAGTCATCCACGTAACAGAAAGAGAGAGACCCTGGGAGAAGGGAGAGGGGTATACCTTGCGACGCCTTGTCTTCACCATAAATTCACGGGCAAGGTGCTGGATTGGTGCAGGCTCAAGTGGCCTCAGAACAATGCTCTTATCAAGGGGATCTCCAGGGACTATAGCCCAATGATCAAACACCGAGAGGCTAAATGCTTGACCTTGGGTATGGTACCTCAAGTCCGTCTCAAAACCAAATGATTCTATGACAGGTAAAAATGCCTGAAATCCAATTTCAAAAATTAGAAACGAATAAGAGAAAGCTTGAAGTATATGTGGGTGTGTGTCAACCATCTCCATATATTTACTTGTATAAAACCAACAGCATGTAAGCTGGGTACGAAAAAGTGCTGCTATCACCTTAACAATATAAGCTGGAGTCCCAGGCTGAGGAACATCTGCTGTAACATGCCCACGTCTGCGAGATAACACCGTATAGATTGCAGTGAGACAGTCAATTGGTGTTTGTATCTGAAAGAACATAAAACACAATTAGTAGGACAATCCAAGCAAGAAACTCTAACTCTAAATGAGCTAATTGCATTTATTCAAAATAGTATGTTATGGAAACTGAGGATGAGCATTCTACTGAGCTTTCTGTCAAATTCATCATATTCCACTGCTGTCTTGTTCCTTTAGTCACAGTAACAAGCAGGAAAAGTCTATATATTCTCCCTTAGGTATGCATATTTCTTTAATATAATACAATTATCAAGTAAGTACCTCCACATAATATACGGGTTCCATGAGCCTTGGGGTTGCCATAAGAAAAGCTGAGTAGGCCACACGCCGAGCTGTTGGAATTATTTGACCAGATCCACGATGAAGTGGTTCAGGCGCAATCCTAGCATCAACTATCTTGAACTTAACATTTCTGATTGGTTCATCACAAAGTGGTCCTTCTCGTGCACCCCACTGAAACCTGTCCAAAAGAAAATGAAGGTTCTAGTTAGGCATTTGGTTAAATGGTAAAAGAACAGACAAAAATTCCAGTTTACCCTTGAACAATAGAATCCTTCACGGCACCTAGTAATCCCTTGTCCACTTCAGTTGGAAGTGTGTCATCTAGCAAAATGTTAGGTCCCTGCAGATATCAAAAACAAATAAGATTAAATTAAGTTCATTTAATCCAATCATTGAAAAAATGAGGAATTGAGGTATCAAAACATGAGCAGGATTTGATCACATATCATTTGAAAAAATCAAATCATGGATACATTAAGCAACTAGATTACCTGCTTATCAGGGCCAAAAGCCCATATGGATCGTGCTGCAAGCAAATCCCAATCATATTTTGTCTTGAAGAAGTCACCTAGAGCTTTCCGATTCCAGTCAATGCTTACAACACCATTTTCAATGTCTTCTGCAAGCCCTTTCTCCAATGGCTCAGCGATCTATAAAATTAAGAAACATTCCAGATGAACAAAATTAAAAGTCCAGAGCATTGAGATAGAATGCTCAAAAGCAAGTAGATCAAATAAAACTAGTGGTCTTCTTTACCATGGTTATTTTATTCTTCTTGTTGGGTGTTTCAGCAAAGCATTTCATTGACGAGGACTCCACCACAGTTTCACAGAATGAGACAACAGGATCGGCTACCTACATTTGACATGAAGCATTAAACAGGACAAATGTGCATGGAAACTAAGAGCGTCCCATAAAAGGAAATAGGAGAATAAATAACAAAAGTATATCAAAAAAGCGTATGAGAAATAGCTACCTTGACTTCCACTTCAGAATATAGCTCCCTAAGGTCCTTCATAATAGAATCTAAGTACAACTCTCCGGTACCAAGTATAGTGTGCTCCCCAGACTCCTCAACTTTAGTTATGGCCAGAGGATAGCTTTTACTGATCTTCCTAAGACCCTCCACCATTTTGGGCAACTCGCTTGGATTTAGAGGCTCAGTAGCAGTTTTCACTACTGGAAGAGTATTGAACTGAAGAGGTCGAAATATGTATACATCTTCTTCATTATAATTCACATTACAGAGAGTTGCAGTTTTCATAATTGAAGCATCCACACCTTCAATGAGAACCCAGGAACCAGGAGGTGCCATACTTATGGGTAACCTATACCGAGCTTGATATACCCATAGTTTTGTCACTTCTTTTACTGTCATGTCCTCCTCATCCTCTGGTGAATAGCCTTCTCCCAAAACTTTTACAGACTGCCCTGTCATAATTTTACCACTATAAACCCTACCAAAAGCATCAAATGAACTGCAATCTGACTTCGGATACAATTTCGTCACATTAACCATTAAGGGGCCAGCAGGATCACAGTCTAGCATGGCCTGGTAAATCATTGAATCTTTGGGCCCAGTATATGTATGATCAACCTTCCTGGCAGCAGCAACCTTAGCCGAAGGTATATGCTTAACAAGCATGTCAGTGAAACCTGAGGCTGAGCCAAAAACTTGACTGCAAGCCAGTCTTAGCAAAGGCCTGACATTTAATTTATAAGCTGAATTAGGAAGAGTAACACCAAACTCAGCAAGAGTAGCCTCAACGCTTTTTTTATGTTCTCCAATCACTTGGCTGTATATTTTGTAGAGAGGTTCCAGCACAAATTGGACAAACGATCTTTCTGCTCCACTAGCAGGAGGTTTCTTCTTGAAAGTCCTGTCCTCGGGATTATAATACATATCCCCCCAGAGACGAGATGCAAACTTTTCAGCATCAAATGGGATACCATGGAGTTTGAGATACAATCTAGCAAAGGAATGCAAAGTGAAGGACCATCCTGCGGTTGCACCAGCAAAACAAACATTTCCAGCAGCTGGATCTATCACTTGAACATTTCCAGCAGTTGAAGAGACAGCAGATATATGGTTGTTAATGACTTCTATGGTATGCCTTAGCTTGTGATACGCATCCTTTGGGGGCAATTTGAGCTCTGTTATGAGCCTGTCAACCTTCAAAAGAAAATTTGTGCAAATAACACTTCATGAACCAGTCAAAATATTTGGAAAAAATCGAATCGGAAGTGCCAAACAAAATAGAGGTAAGAGGGAATTACCTTATTGATCACAACAACAATAGGCAGCTGTTCCTGAATTGCGTGGCGTATGGCCCTCTCTGTGTTTACCTAAGCATTACAAAATAGTAAATTGACCATATCAAGTGGCTAGAACATTCTCGTGCACTTATGAAAACAACAGTTATATCATGAAATAGCATCTTCGAAGTTCAACCACGATCATAAGTGCATGGTATTGAGAACAAGTGTCACAAGTCATGCAATAGAAGATTATAGCCTTGTTGCTGCAATCGGTCCAATCATAGACAAAACCATTTGCAACTAATGCCTGTATAAATGCTGATATGATAGGCAGAAAACTAGAACAAATTACGTATTGAACTCATCAAGAATGATGGATTTAATATCTACGGAGAAATACTTCGCAAATTAATCCACAGAAGAACAGATAAAATCATATTAAGATATGATCATACTATTTTTGTAATGAATTTATCAAAATTAACCTAAAAACAAATCTTACCATCACTCCTTCAGCAGCATCCACAACCAACACTGCACCATCAGCAAGCCTGAGGGCAGCAGTCATTTCATCAGAGAAGTTCACATGACCAGGGGTGTCCATGATGTTACAGAGGTACGACTTTGAATTGCTATCCTCAAGGACAAGTGACATTGGAACTGCCTTGATAGATATCCTTCTTTCTTGCTCATCAATCCTTGTATCTGTGTACCTAATATGTTTCTCGCTATTTATATCAAAAGTTGGCGTATGATGTGTTTGCTCAACCAACATGTCCATAAAAACTGTCTTCCCATGCTGTAGATGGCCCACGAGGGCAACGTTGCGTACTAAAGAGGGATTTGACATAAGACCAACAAGAAACTGGCTGGAAACATAAGTTGAGGAATCCTTAACCCCAACCTCAAACTTGATGTTCCTAACAGGCTTAATTATCGGTTGCTCAAGAGGCTGCTCATCTTCATCATTAACCAACGTTTCAACACCTGGACCATAAACCTCCTCCGCGGTTGGGTAGTACTTCTTGTCCTCAGCAAGGACAACTTGGTTATCCATGTCAACATCATTAGGGGCAGTAAGCCAACCATTGGAAGCATGAACTGCCTCTTCACCGTCAGATTCCTCCTCGTCTTCATGAGGCTTGTCTGGAAGTTCTTCATCTTCTTCCTCACCATCGCTCTCTCGGTCCGACTCTATTTCCGGACCAATGTAGTTCCCAAACTCATCATACAAATTGTCATCCATGGCACCACTTCAAACCTGCCATACCAAATCATGAATCAATAACCAAATACAACCACGAAATCAACTAAATTTACACAAGAACCCGTAAATACAAACTAAATTCTTGCTAAAAAAAATCTCCTTATTTTCTTTTAATCAAGATTAAAAACAAAAACACAATAATCTCTAATTTACCAAAGTTACCACACAGGAGGGGTTTTGACAATAATCTCATCGACCCTTTTTACCACTTCACCTAAACTTCAGATCTCCACTTTTTACTTCCTTCCACTTGAAAAAAACAAACACACAAACACAGTAACTTAACAAGCTAAATCTTGCATCTGGGTGTCTAATTTTCTCTACAAATCTAACAGCCCATTTCCTTAAATTCTCTTCTACAGACAATCCAGCAAAGAGATTAGGATAATACCATTCATTTCTAACTAGATTAAACCAGCAGTACAGCTTGCGTAAATAGAAACTGAATCGCGAAACAACGTATATAAACACATACATAAGCAAAAATGAAGGCATGAAATATAGTAATAAAGGAAGAAGAGAAGCTGCTGCATACCCGGTAGAGAGAGAGAGAAGTTCGCTGCAAGAGAAGCAAAAGAGGGGGAGGGGTTTGAGTGGTGATAGAGGGAGAGGTTTTTGAAGGGGTTGGGTTCGGGTTCGGGTTCTGGAGAGAGCGAGCTCCTTATGGTGGGCGGATCGCGGTCGCTTTATTTTGATGGGCTTTTCTGTTGTTCTGATTTATTAACTTGGGCTTCTTGTAATAAATCTCAAACAAATATAATGGACGATATATCATAATTGTAATAACCATGATATTACAAGTATTACATAAAAAATTTAAATAATGAACCATAATAATGTAATTATATAGGAACATAATTGTAAAGGATATCATCATAAGAGTTAAAATGTAATTTTTATAAGAGACAATAAATAAATAAAAATTAATATAAAGATAGTTTGTCTTTACCGATATTTTATCTCTTGTGCCCTTCATTTAGGCATGATTTTTTTTATATATATATAAAAAAAATTTGATCTCAAGTTTTTACCATTGGACCACCACCTAGATAATTATGATTTTCTTTATATTCGTTTGACATATGCAGTGCTCTCCTTGAATGTTTATTTGAAACAATGCAACACTATTAATTTGAATAGATCCATGTGTCGTAACATTTTAATTTTAATATAATTTAATTTATTAAATAAAAGAAGAGAATAAAAAATAATTAAAAAGTAAACAATTTCTGGACTGAAAGGAAGTAAAAGAGCTAGAGTTGAAAAAAAATATTGACTTTAATTTTCATGTTTTTAAACGTTGAATAAAACTCCATAACCTTACAAGAAGTCTTTTATATTCACAAGATACATTTTTTTTTAGAAATATATTGTAAATGATGACATGAAGTCATTAATTTCCAATAAAATGCATGATGTTATTTTCTTGACTGTCACATTAAAAAAAATATTAAGAACCGAACATCCATGTTAATCTAAAAAAAAAAATTAAGTTTTATATAAAATCTCTTAATGGAATTTTGTAGCACCTTCAACAAAATTCATCCATGTAAATCTTCCTTTTTCTAGATTTATCGTCCGTTCTTAGAAAGAAAGAAAGGCATATTCTTAGAAGATAAACAGTACTCTACTCTTATTATTAATTAATTATCCAAGCACCATACATGTTTCTCCGAGAATGAAACAGCAAGCACGTTACACATACACACACTGGAAGTGAAAATAAAATTACTGGTGAGCTAAGCCAGGTAAAACTAGCTATACAGAGCATCCTTCCGTTACATCATCAACCCCTATGGATACGCTTATTCATATATTGCTAGGCTTAGCTTCGATCGAGTTCTTCATATATATGATCGACTAAGGACGGTGATGATCAGGTGGAGGTGCACGCGGGCCTGGAGGAGGAGGTTCACGGTGTGGTGGACCGGATGGTGGTGCATGCGGACCTGGAGGAGGAGGAGAATGGCCACGAGGGGGAGGAGGTTCGCGCTGTGGTGGACCGGGTGGTGGTGGATGGGGCTCTGGCGGTGGGTGGCCGGGCTGGTGACGGGGCTCTGGCGGTGGGGGATTGTGCATCTTCTAATTTCTTTCTTCCGACAGCTCTTTGTTGTTGTTTGATATGGATGTGGAGAAATGTATTGAGATAGTCTCTGAATTTATACATGTGAGTGGATAGGGCTAAGCTAGTTGGGTTGCACAGTTTAATGTTTCATGAATTTGTCCAGTATCTTTCCTTCAAATTTTCAAAACTACAAGTCAAACCCACGTTTGTGCTTGGTTTGGTAGGTTTCTACCTGAAATTCATGGATTTCTCTAGACTTTGGAAGTGGCTCTTGTTGATTTCACTTGACGTTTCCTCCTATCAAAAAGAATTATACAAATCATATAGACGGTTGAATTTGAAACATGTTCTAGAGAAATAAATGCTAATGTAATTGGTTTAGCTATAATTTGATGATAAATCACTCGTATAGTTTGTTTTGTTTTCGCGTTAAAAAATTATTTTTGAGATTTTTTTTATTTAAATTATATTTTTTTTATTTTATATCTATTTTTAAATAAAAAATATTTTAAAAAACAACCAATACTAAAAAATTAATTATTCTAAAGATTTGTTACTAATTAATTAAACATTTTTATAATCAAAAAATCAATTTGACTAGTTAGTTTTTGCCGCGTCCCAGACGACATCCAGTATTTGTTTGGATTGTGCCGACTGCCGACAACTAACAAAAACTCAAGCGAGGCAAAGGAAACAAAGGATGATGGTTTGCTAGCTAGCTTGCAAGGTGTCATCGTGAGCATAAGAGATATTATAGTGCATCACATTTTTTATTTTAAAATATATTAAAATAATTTTTTATTTTTAATATTAATATATTAAAAATATCAAAAAATATCAATTTAATATAAACAAATAAACTCTTAAAAAAACACAAAAAAACAAAGGTCACCGATGTCTCATCAACTTTATCATTTTATTTGTACTGTGCATAGTATTTTTTATGTTAAGATATTTTTTTATTTTTAATATTAATACATTAAAATTATCAAAAAAAATTTAAATATCAATTTAATATAAACAGATAAACTCTTAATAATAAAAAAAAAAACAAAGGTCACCGATGCCTCTCAACTTAATATTAATATACTATTTTAACTTTTGTCACCAAGAAAAAAATGGAAAAAAAATAGTTTTTTTAAAAAAAAACAAGTGTAGTTTTTCACATGATATTGAGAACGACAACTCCATTCTCACAGAAAACAAAATTAAAAATAAACTGAAAATTAGAACTTAATAATTAACGTGACTTGAGGCGTGTGGTGTGTGAGAGTTAGACTTCACTGTTAGCTTGATTTCAACAGTCAGCCCTTCTCTCCGAGGCGAGGGAAATTTCGATTTCCATCCACACATCAGCACCAGATGAGCTAGAAATGGAGGGCTGAAGACCATGAATTATGGTGTCTGTTGGGCGAGTCTGGCTTGGTTTTCAGCCAATTTGGAATACTCTGTGTGAAAAAACCTCAGTATTCCATGAAGAGCTGCGGTGGTGTTCTTACACATACTGCGGTGGTGTTCTTACTCATACACCGTCTTTGTTTCTTAATTTCCCATCTTCAGGTCAGATTTCTTTTACGAAAGCAACCTATTTCAATGTCAACCCTTTGCACGTATTTCTTGTAGAGTAAATTATAGGGATTTTCTTGAGGTTTTAGGAAAGCACAAACACCACACAAATTCTATTAAAAATCCATCAAGCTTTCTCTAATCTTCAACCAAAATTAAATAGCAATTGACATTGACATGTTCTGCTGTTGGAAGACTTCCTCTTTAAATCCATATAGCTTAGTAATCGCCGACTATAATACCACCATGAACCATAAATCACTGTAATTTACAATCAAATTGGACTTCGGTTATTTTATATATATATATAAATCAACAACTAATACTTGTTTCTTAAACTATACTCATTGCGATCAAAATTTTCAAAAATAGATATGAACACACATACGTGCGAGCGCTTTTTTTTATTGTAGAATAGAAATAAACTAGATGATTGTATGTGGTATATCGTGGGTCTTATCAAAATTTTATTGGATATAGAAAAAAATTATAGTATTGTTAAAATGTTCTTTTAGCATGAAATTTTTTAAAACATATTGGGATTAACTTGATGTGATATAGTTGACTTGATATATCTAAAAACAACTCGAACGACATTTAAAAACATAGTTTAGCTTAAAAAAATTAAAAAAACATCTTTTTTAAAAAAAATATTTAAACGATAACATATTATATCAATTTGAATCAACTCGGGTTCACCTCTCAAATCTGCTACTCAAGTCATGAGACCTTAATAACTATATAGAAAGCAAATAAAAAAAATTATTAAATTTAATTATCAATTAAGCCAATATTGAAAGATGAAATTGAAAATAAAATTCAATTTAAAAAATAAACCGAGTAAACTTGGATCGTGAAACTAAAATAACCCCACAAAAAAAAATTATAAAACTCAATTCTTAATCAACTAAAAGTTGAATAATGAAACTATAAAAAAAATCAATTAAAAAAAGAATATAAATATACCCAAGTCAACTCAAGTTAACCAAGCAAATCAATGACAGGTCATGAGACCGAGATAACCTCATAGAATGCAAATGAAACAAATTATAAAGTCTAATTCTCAATCAACCCAAAATTAAAAGATGAAATTTAAAAAAATCAACTAAAAAGAACAAAAAATAACCTTAAGTCAACCAAGCTAACCTACAACTCGGATTATAAAATCATGATAATATTATATAGAAAACAAATAAGATAAAATTATGAAATCTAATTATCAATCAACTTAATGTTGAAGGATTAATTATTTTATTAAATCAAACAAAAAGATAAAAAATGACACAAGTCAGTCAAGGTTAACTTACCAAACCTGGATCAGGAGACCGGGATAAACTCAATAAAAATAAAAATAAAAATTTGATTTTCAATTAGTCTAATGTTAAAGGAAAAAATTAAAAAAATATTTAATTAAAAAAGAACTAAAAAATCCGAGTCAACATAGTTAACCTACAACTAGGATCATAAGGCTAGAATAATTAAATAAAAAAAATAAAAAAAATTATAAAGTATAACGCCTGTAAATCCAATGTAGTAAGATAAGAAAAAACAACAACTAAGTTTGAAATTAAAAAAAAAAATCATTAATTTCTTTTGAGAACCAAAGTGAAAAAAAAACTTGGCATTTCACTGCTAATTACTACAATAAATCAAAATAAATTATGAAGTTCAATTAATAATAATTATATTTTTTTATAATTAATTTTTTTAATAATATGATAGATATTTCTAATTTAATAATATAATAAAAAAATGGATAATCATAAAAATAAACATCAATTCAATATTATGATTTTTTGAAGACAATGATAATTCTGTATAAAAACTAGAAATAAATTAAAAGGTTTAGTTTTAAATAAATTTAATATTAAAAGATAAAATAAAAAATATAAATACAAAAATAATATATATATTCCAACGAATAACATATGAGAAGGGGAAATATCCCCTCCTCGAGCAGCCCCTGTTAAATAATAATAATATAATAATAATATATATGATTTGCTCATACATTATTAACTTATTTAAAAATATAGTTGTGATTGTTTTAATTTAGAAATATATTAAAATAATATTTTTTTTATTTTTAAAAGTTATTTTTAATATCAACGTATCAAAATAATCTTAAAATACTAAAAAATTATTAATTGAAAATAAAAATAATAATAATTTTTTTTTAAAATTTTTTAAAATTACTTTTAAAATATAAAAACAAATAGTACGGCACCACCAAACAACTTTAAAAGAAGACTTTTTAATATTTTTTGTATGTAACTTGTTCTAAATATGTCTAGTTGACCGTTACAAAATCATGAAAAAAACAAAAGTTATAAAAAGAGGGGTCTATTTTTTAGAAGAAAAATCAAAATTAATGAACTCATGCCTAAAAATTGGGTTATAAATTGGATGAGTCGACAGAATTTAATTTGGGTTGATATAAATCAACCTCATTTTATTTATTTTTTAAATAAAATAATATTGATTTAATTTAAAAAAACAAACAAATAAGGTTTTAATAAAATTAATTGGATTACAAATTAATTTTTAGTTGATTTTTAAAAAAACTTAGCTTAAATGGAAGATCGAGTTGGCCGGTTTTAAATCAACTCATAAATTAGATTGGGTTTTGTAAAATCAAGATTTTGAAAGTGAGGTGTCTGTATCATTATCGAGAGGAAACGACAGCCTATAACGTGGCACCGAATGCGGGTGTTTGTGCAAGAAAAACTACAAGACTCAAAAACACTTCACCTCTTCCATACGAAAACAAAAACAAAAACAAAAACAAAAACTCTCTCCTCTAATAATTGCAACAAGAAATTTCAATTTCAAAATAATAAAATAAAAAATATATATACATATTAGCTATACAGTTCCATCATCATTCACCACCACCATTTAATTTCTCAGCCTTTCTCTTTCTCTAAAGAAATGGGTTCGAATAGTAGTAGACCGGGGTCACGCACATCACGGACCCGACCGAATAGCAGGTCGTCCAGGTTCTTCTCTTCTCTCATCTGTGGTGGCTCCTCTTCTTCTCGTACAGCTCGTCACGAGGTACCAAAAAAGAGAGATTAAAGATTTTCGACTTGAAATTGATTTATTACTTCTGTTTCTTTTTAATTGGTTTTGATGATCTGGGGTTGGTCAATTAGTGTTGATAATGGATTGTTTATGTGGTTATCGTGTAAAAGGAATTGACTTTAGAGAAAATAATGAGTCCCCGTTTTGTGTTTTTTTTTTTTTTTTTATCGAAGTTTGAATCTTTACATTGAAATATTTGTGCTTTTTGATGATCTAGGATTGATCATGTGATGTTGGAAAATTTGTCTTGTTTAGGTTTTATGGAATTTTGTTTCTGTTGCTTGTTAACTGTTTGTGGAAGCAATTTTTTATTTTTTCTTTTGTGTTTGTCAACAAATTTTGATTGGAATTATTTGTTTATCGATATTTGTTTATCCCTCCAGTCATCTGAATATTTGTTCACTTTGGTTATTTGATTAAAAGTTCAAGTTTTGTGTAGTTACCATTACTTGGAATAGAAAATGGTTTTAATTTTAAGGCTTTTGTTTTCCATGTGAGTTCTCATTGAGTTTTTAGTTACTTGGGGGTTCTTAGAGATTTCAGTCGAATTTCAAGATGTTCAATTTAATGGTTGCCTTAGGTTAAGTTAACGTTAACAAACAAATGGTTTCCTGCAAGATAATGTATCCCTGTATTTGAAATTGCTATTTCAGAATGTTTTATTAATTAGTTACATTTGACATTAGAGTAGCACAACTTTCTTAGTATGAGCACTTTCCCACCATAATCAATGATCAATTTATACTCGGCAGCTTTGCACAATGCCCTCAATTGATTTGCAAGTTTTTTAAAGAAAATATTAATGCTTGTTTTGCTGTAAACTATTTCTGTAAGTTTGTAATTGAAACTCCTTTATCTTTTTTATTATGACTGAAACTGACTATTGCGATTTGTGAGAGCATGGTTCTGCCATATGGAGCAATTCCATGGTGTTGATATAGGGTCTATACAAATCTAGACAATAGGCACTTCTCCTATCATTCAAGAACAAGATGTGGTGAGGTGGCAGTATTCATTTCCTGTGACATTTCTAGTCTTGATCAATGTGAAATTTATTTTTTAATGTTTGGAGAAGTCTTTTTAAGGATGCTATTATTCAAATGTTCGTGGCTACCTTTTATAGAGGATACTGATATGTGTGTGATCTTTTTCCAATAGATGG